>NC_081406.1:371094563-371162024 GCF_030272615.1 Cryptomeria japonica | reverse complement strand
CACTTGGAATTAATATCCTTGTTTCCCTTGGATTTGGATCTAGTGGATTCAAGCCCCTCTTTTGAATGTAAAGTTTCTCCCAAGTGAAAATTATCCTAGTGACTTCCTTTCTCTCTCCTAGGTGGGGAGTCACTAGGGTCCAATTTTCCTTTTTACATTTTGGTGATCCCGACGTCTTACACTCTAATTCTGATTTCTTATTGTTAGATCTAAATTATTGCAATTTGAATTTCAAACATTCATTTCCATGTTTAATCTTTTTATAAAATTTAGAGGTTAATTGCATAAAAACACTAATTTTTCTTTTTAACAAAATTAAGCTTGTGAAGTGTAGCATTTTAATTGCTTGTTTCAGATTTGATTTCTATTTCAAAATTGAAATTCGAATTTATCTTTTCATTCTGAAAATTAAGTGGTTAAAAGGCAAAACCTTAATTTTTAAGAATCTCCTATTTCGACCTTTGACTACTAATTTGACCGATCTAGACATCTTCACATCGACAGTTTTTTTGGATTCTGCAATAAAATCATAATTTCTATCATCCCTGAAAATTTTGAAAAAAGTTGGTCGAACCGAGTGCACTTTGCACATGGTCCCTAACTTTTTTCCCGAAATTTCAAGAGTTGGAATTAACTGTATTTTTATGCTTAAATCCAAAGCATTGGCATACTTTATCAATTTTTGCACCCCTTAAGGTCGAATACAAATTCAAATTTCTACACTTGAAATTTATTTTCATAAAAAGGTCCTAATTTTAGATCTTCTTTTCAATTAAATTAAGATTTGAATTAAGAGACTTTCAATGGCAATCAATGGATCAGATTTATTTGCTATTTCACATATGATTACATTAATTTTAACATATATTTATTATAATCATGTGTTTGATAATGACTTTCTTCATTTCATGTTACTTCTTTTCATTCATAGCACTTAGTCATATTGTGTTGCTTGTATTTCAAAGTCATTTCCTTTTCAATTTGATCTCAAAGCTTTCGTGTATCATTTTTGTTACATTATGTTGATGTTATTAACAAAATTCATTTCATGTATTAATCACCTTAAGGCTTTTGTAGATCACAACCCAAGAAACCTAATTCTTGCACCTCTCCTAGGGTATCTTGTGTGAATAAGATGAGAGCTACTATATCAACCAATGATCTTTTTGTAAAAGAGAAAGAATTGGAAAACAATATGGGACCATCCTCTTCTTATTCACATACCATTGAGCAAGAGGGGAAAAATCATAATATCAACATTGTTACATCTTTAGACCCTCCTTATTCTCCTAGGACTTATCTTTAACATCAAAGTATATATAGAGAGGACAATGTTATTCATGATCTTTCCCCTCGCATAGAAATGAGTAAAGATGAACCTTTAGATGATGAAGATGTTCATCCCAAATCTCCCCAAAAGGATAAGCCTGACAAAGGAAAGAAGGTTATCCTTTCCCATGATATAAATTCTTCATCTACAAAACCTCTCATTCCACCTTACACACCCAGTTTATAAGAAATTTATGATCTTATTCCCCCAAATTCCCATTTGTAACATTCTTACAGTTGTGGCTTTAATATAATAACAAAACAAGGTTTTAGAGGACAAGGAATTGGGAAATTTGAACAAGGAATCTGTATCCCTATAAACCCTTTTATGCAAGCTACTACAGAAGGCCTAGGAAGAGAAATTCCTCTCTCTAAGGATGAACTCCTTAGCCTTGAAAATTTTAATAACTATCTTCAAAAGCAACAAATCAAAAGAGCTCGCAAGAATGATTCTTCTTCAAAACGTCCATTTTTCTCATTTCATCAAACCCATGATCATAATGCTGATGATTGGCCCGATTTTCAAAAATCTATTCAAGATGGCATCACTAGTGACAAAATTAGAATTGTGTATGATAAACCTTCTTCTTCTAATAATTCTCCTCTTCCGTGTTAATAAAATCACTTAAAACACATTTATCATCCTGATAGACTAGCTACAAAAATCTGTTGGAGATTAAAATATGATAAGAATATTTCCTTTCCTCCTAAAAAACTAAACAAGAATCTTAAGCAAGTGAAAGGTGAGAAATATTGAATTTTTCATGATTCATATTCACATTCTCTTGGGAAATGTCATGCATTTAATAAATTTTTTCAAAAGCAATATGATCATGCACAAATTTCTCCTACAATAGATCTAGATGTCTTCCTTGACATGAACATAGTGCCTTAGCACTTCTTTTATTTTCATGTTTCTCTTCACCCAATGACATAACTAGCCAACTTAACTGGGGTCTCTTTATCATTTGTGGTGGTATTGTTTCAATTTTAATACTTTGGGGTAGCAAAATGAGGCTCACTTCTTCTTCTTTTTTCCATTAATTTCTCTTCATGCATTATTCATTATTAGATCTCCTTTCTTGCATAGAGTTAATCTTATGAGAGCATATAATTGTTCTTTGGTTTTTACTCTTTGCTTGAAGAGGAGCATCTTTAATGAGTAATTCACTTCTTCTCTTGCTTTCATTCTATTGGAAAAAGTACCTATTCTATGGTTTTGATTATTTACAAATATGATATGCCCCTAGCATAGAACGATCTCCTGTCAAGTACATGACCCTTCCTTGAGAGGATTCATTCCATTAGGAAGGCATATTGCTTGAAAATGATCTCCATTAGAAGATGTGTAATATTTCTCCTTGTTCTTCTCACTTGGGAGGCAGGGATTTCACTCATTTCTACTCCTTTTTATCTCATTTATCATTATTTCCTTTAGGGGCTGCATTTTTCATATGTGGTATGTCCTCATGACTAATCCCTCTTGAGGAATATGCTATTTTCTTTCTTTCATCTCTTAGAAGATTACCACTTCTTGAGACGTGTATTTTACATTTACTAATGTCTTTTCTTGCATATGTTAATGTAAGTTTATTGTGCATTTGCTTATGTTTAATCTCTCTCTAGAAGATTGTGTAAGCTCTTCTCATTGTTCCTACACTTGGGGGGAAATGATCTCTCATTTTATTTCTTTCTTTAAGGATCCACTCTTTCCTATGCTGGGGATGATGTGAGTTTCATTACTTGATGTCTTTCCTTGTGTGAAATTGTTGTTGTTCGCTCAAGGGTTATCTCTTATACAAGAGGTGTAACTCCTTGACTACAACCTCTTTTACACTTGGTAATGTACATCTATAATAAATTCACCCATCCACATCGGGATAAAAGTGAGTCATCCTTTATTAAGAATCCCTTTCACCTAGAAATAGGAGGAAGGATTGCATTCTGGTTCTCTTCTATGCTTCGTTCTAGCATATGTTATATTTGTCTAAGACAACTCCTCTTGGGGGTAGATGTCTTTTGAATAAAGATCTCTTCTCCAATGATCTCCTTTACACTTACATCAAGATATCTCTTTTCAACTATCTTACCCTTGCTTGAAGAGTATTCCCTCTCTTGCTTGGATTTATGACATTGTTGCATAATGGATATCTTCTTTGCATTGAAGGTAGGTATCCTTGTTCTACTTTCCTTAAAATATCAACATAAAACTATGTTGACATCTTAAGTGTTGGCATTACAGTAAGAAAGATTGTTGGCATTTCAATATTAGGAGATTGTTGATATTCAGCAAGGATATTGAGAAGATGTTGAAGATTATTGATATAACTGAAGAAGGATGATAACTATATTTATGACATTATTTTGTCATTGATGTCAAGAGATTTATTATCTGATTCAGTATCGTGTTGCCATATCTTGAGAAGATTGATTTGAAGAGAATTAAGATGTCAGTAAAAGACATAGAAAGAATGTGATGAATAAGGGGAGAAATAAGTTATTCAATGGGAAACTATTACCGAGTTAGACAATGATGAGATCATGATGTTTAGATTTTTTTGATGTCCTACATATGTTGTTGATTGTAAGGTTAATACTATACTATGTCACCGAGAAAAGAACCTAGTTGGTAAACCCTAAGGTTATCGATATCGGTTAATGAAGGCGAAATGTCTACCAAGTAAAGTTTAGTATTTACCAAGTTGCAACCAAGTTATGACAGTGCGCATGGGATGGATAAAAGCATTATTTAATGAAGGACAATGATTAGGTGGAGATGTATAATTGATTGGTATGTCGTGCATGAAGTTTGTTAAGGATCTATGGCAAAGGAAAATCGGCAGGAAGATCTACACCGCAGATTGAACCGCAATAACCTTGTGCAAGTTCCAAGAAAGGACTGCAAGTCCTGAGGCAAGGTAAAATGTTTTCAGATTGAAAGGATACATTGAACCTATTCAAGTTTGAAGATCCAATGGCTAAGATTGATCATGGGAAATGTGATCAAGGAGATTAAGCGGTTAGCAATTGTTTATAAATAAGGAATTGTTGATAAACAATGTATGCGGGCAAGTGTATGCACAGGGATGCTACATAGTGATTACCAAGCACATAAGCTTGAAGACCCATTTGAATAACAGAGTAGAGAGCCCAGCAAAGGGACAAGGTAAGTCCTATGACTAGATTGTTTTGAGCAAATAAGAATCTGCTTTAGCATTTTAGATGTGAAGTTGCAGATAGATTTGTATTACTGTTATTTTGTAAGTGACAAAAAATCTCTTAACCGAGTGGACTTAACAGTCTTATATGTAAACCCTCTAGCAAGGTAACATTCTAGTTGAGTGTTTGAAATCCTTTAACAAGGTCACTTCTAACAAAGTGAAGATCCTAGCAGATCTGAGGGAAATCCCTTAACCGGGTCACATCTAGCAATGTGTTTGTAATCTTTAACACGATTTGCTTTTAACCGAGCATACTCTAGAAGAGTATATTTCTTAGTGGGTCCGAAATCCCACAGTGGTTTTTCCCTATTTGGGTTTCCACATTAAATTTGGTGTTATGAGTGTTATGATGATTATATGCTTATGAGTTTGCATGTTTAGCAGTTTTGGTTATATTGCTGAAGTATAAGTTACCGAGGTTGATTCTGTTGTTTTTATGGAAGATTAAGTTTGTATGATTCACCCCCCCTCTCTCATCTTGTTAGCTATTGGCATCTGTACTTATATTAAGTATCAGAACTATCAATTGGTATTAGAGCTTTGGACTTCGGAAGAAAATGTTTAAAGGTACTTGAGGCAAAGATCCGAAGATGTATAAAAGGGATGCACCGAAGCTGAACAAGTCAAGTTTCTCCACATGGCAGAAAAGAATAAAGCTACATTTATCAGGAATTGGAGAATATGCAACATATTATATGGAGAATGATTATATTGCACCAAGCACCAACCCTATGACCTTGGAAGAGATAAAGGCAAAGCAAGAACATATTCAAGCTATGATTGAAATAACATCAGCACTGACCGACTCAGAGTTTAATGATCTAGAAGGCTGTAATGATGCAAAAGCAATGTGGACTAAGCTCATATCTGTGTATGGAGGTGATGAAAATCTTCAAAGAGCAAAAGTAGATAGTCTAAGAGGACAACTTGAATCCATGAGGATGAATGAAGGTGAGAACATAACCCAATGCAGTACAAGACTAAAGGAGATTGTCAATCAAATTAAAGGAGCAGGTGGAACTATTGAAGAAAAGGATATAACAAGTAAGTTGTTGAGAACCCTTCTACTAGCCTATGCTATTCGAGTCTCTGCAATCAATGAATTGAGGTATGTACCTAACATGCCGGTTTCTTTAGATGCTACTATTGGTAAGCTACATGCATTTGAGTTAAGTAATTTTGATAACAATGGATCTTCGGTAAATAAAGTAGAATCTGCATTCAGTTCTTTTCATATTAGTGAATATGATGATTACAATGATAGAATGAGTAAGTACTCTGAAGGGAATCATAGTGGAGCAAGTGAAAGATTTCGTAATAACATGGAAGAAGTGCACAAACTGTATGAGGAAATCAAGAAGCAAGAAGAGTTTGAAGCATTATTAGCCAGAAGGTTACCGGGAGGAAAAGGTAAGTATAAAGGGAAGCTACCTTTAAAATGTTTCAATTGTGATAAGATAGGACATATGGCTTCTAACTGCCCTGACAAAGAATCTAGTGAAAAGAGAGAATACTGAGATAACAGGCAGAAAGACAACCAATACAGAGGACACTGAGACTTGAGAAGGAGAGATAGAAAGACATGTCTAGTAGCTGGTGAGGAATCCAACGATGACAAATCTGATGAAACTGATATTGAGGAAGTTGTTTATGTGGCTATTAAGGATGGGTCTGATGAAGAAAGGTATGAAGAAAAAGATCTAATATCTCACATAAATAATAATGATTCTTGGATCAGAGATAGTGGATGCTCACATCATATGACAGGTGATAAACATAAGTTTGTTAAATTAGAAGACTATGATGGAGGCTATGTAAGATTTGGTAATGATGCACCATGTCCGGTGAAAGGTAAAGGATCTATAACACTTCTTGACAATGCTAAATGTGATGATGTATACTGGGTTGAAGGTTTGAAATACACTTTGTTGAGTGTAGCATAGCTAAACAATACAGGATACCGAATAGAAGTTCAGAAAGAAATTGTCAAAGTTCATGACAAGCATGGAAAGTTAGCTACTACCGGGACACAAACAAAAGGTAATACATTTCATCTTGGCTCAAATCGGAACAAGTGTCTTTATGCAAAGAAAGATGATACCTGGTTATAGCATAAAAGGTTTTCTCATGTAAGTTTTGATAATCTGATCAAAATAAGTAAGAAGCACCGAGTTAAAGGTCTACCGAGTCTTGAAAAACCTGAGAATGCTATGTGCCGAGGATGCCAGATGGGTAAGATGACAAGATCAAGCTTTACAAGTAAGTCCTACACTTCTAAAGGTATTTTAGATCTAGTACACACTAATCTTTGTGGTCCTATGAAAGTTCAAAGTTATTATGGTGATAAATATTTCATATTATTCGTGGATGATTACTCAAGGATGATGTCAGTCATGTTTTTAAAAGAAAAATCAGAAGCTTTTCAAATGTTTAAATGGTACAAGGCAAGATTTGAAAATGAAATAGGAAGACAACTGAAATGTCTTAGATCTGATAGTGGAGGAGAATTCACTTCTGATGAATTTAACTTATTCTGCAATGATTATGGTATAAGGAGGCAAGTGTCTGCACCGAGAACACCTTAGCAAAATGGGATAGTCGAGAGAAGAAACAGATCAATTGTGGATTGTGCAAGAACCCTGATGATAGAAAAGAGGGTACCTCAAACATTTTGGAGAGAAGCAATCAACACTGTAGTTTACACCCTGAACCGAGTTCAATTGAAGAAAGGAACTATGAAGACACCTCATGAGATCCAGTATGACAAGAAACCTAATGTAAGTTACTTTAAAATCTTTGGAAGTAGATGTTATGTTCACAAAGATGACAGAAATGGAAAGTTTGATCAGAAAAGTGAAGAAGGAACATTTCTTGGTTATTCTTCTAGAAGTAAAGCATTTAAATGTTTGATCAAATTATCTAACAAAATAGTAGAAAGTGCAAATGTGAAAATTGATGAATTTACAGAAAGAAATGATGAAGGAAATTCCAAAGAACCAGAAGATTATGAAGAATTTGTTTATGTTCAACAGAGAAGTCCTACCGAGAAAGCTGCTGAAGAAAATGAAGATAATGTCCAGTTACTGAGTGATGAAGAAGATCATACAGAACCTATTGAGCCTATATTAGCCAAATATGTCAGAAGACATCATGCATCAAGTCAAATTATAGGAGATAAGGATGATCTAGTGACAAAAAGGAACAAACTGAGACAGAACACATGTCTAATATCTGAATTTGAACCGAGAATAGTGAAAGAGGCATTTAACAGTGAAGATTGGGTAAATGCTATGACAGAAGAGATTGATCAAATTAAGAAGAATGACACATGGACACTGATCCCAAGACCTAAGGACAAAAATGTAATCGGTACTAAGTGGATTTTCAGAAACAAGCTAAATGAGAAAGGTGAAGTCATTCGCAACAAAGTAAGACTAGTTTGCAAAGGTTATGCTTAAGAAGAAGGAATAGATTATGGTGAGACTTTTGCACCTGTGGCTAGACTTGAGGGAGTAAGAACATTGTTGGCATATGTTGCTTTCAAAAATTTCAAGGTATATCAAATGGATGTTAAATCTGCATTTTTGAATGGTATACTAGAAGAAGAAGTTTACATTGAACAACCTGAAGGATTTGTTGAAGACATGAGTAAAGATCAGGTATGTAAACTGAACAAAGCTTTATATGGTCTGAAACAAGCACCTAGAGCATGGTATGAAAGACTGCACTCTTATTTAATCAAGATTGGTTTTATAAGGACAAGTGAAAACAACAATATGTACATGAAGAAAGATGAGGACAATGGAATACTGATCTCAACCATATTTGTTGATGATACCATATTTTGTGGAAATGATTCTCTATGCAAGAAGTTTGGAAATGAAATATGTAAAGAATTTGAGATGTCACTAATCGGTGAGATAAAGTATTTTATAGGTTTACAGATACTGCAAATGAAAGATGAGATTTTCATTACTCAATCCAAGTACATAAAAAAAATCTTGAAGAAATTTGGAATGGAGGATTCTAAACCAGTAAGTACTCCTATGACTACTAACTATAAATTATCAAAGAATGATTAATCTGCATTTGTTGATGAGACACTTTATCGATCTATGATTGGAAAATTTCAATACGTTGTGCATAGTAGACCGGATATAGTACATGCAGTAGGTATTGTAGCAAGATTCTCTGCAGATCCCAAGGAAACACATATGACAGCAATCAAGAGAATTTTTAGATACCTGAGAGGCACTGAAGATTATGGCTTAATATATGAAAGAGGAATAATTTTGATTTAAAAGTTTATACTGATGCTGATTGGGCATGCAACATTGATGACAGGAAAAGAACAAGTGGTGGAGCTTTCTTTTTAGGAGAAAGACTAGTGAGTTGGCTTAGCAAGAAATAAGGATGTATCTCACAATGAACACCAGAAGCTGAATATGTTGCAACAACATTGAACTGTACCAATATAGCATGGATCAAACAACTGTTGGAAGGTATAAATGAGAAAGTTATCGAGCCAATAACTATATTCTGTGATAATACTAGTGCCATTAACATTTCAAAGAATCCAGTAATGCACTCTAAGACAAAGCATATATCTATAAAGTATCATTATCTTAGAGAAGAAGTTCAAGAGAAGAAAGTTGTGCTGGAATATATCAGTTCAAAGGAGCAATTAGAGGATATCTTCACAAAGCCATTGCCAAGGGACACTTTTGAGTATCTCAAGAGCAAGTTAGGGGTCCTACCCCTATCTTCTACTCACTGACCGAGTTCGGTGAAAGCATCAATTCGATGAATCTACAGAATATTATGTGTGGATTGATGTTGATTTACACACTTTAGGAGGTCACCTAAAGTTGTGCAGGAAAAAGTGAATAGAGTTAAGTTACTCTGACCGAGACTGAGATGTTACACACCAAGGTAAATCACTTCACAAAGGAAGAAATCATGATTTAGTTCTTTTACTTTTTTGGCATTGTTGTCAAAGGGGGAGAAGACTATAAATGGTTTGGCTGGAAGACTAAATGGTTGAATGAATGATGAATAACAAAAGACTAATGACAGGGGGAGAAGATTGCAAAAATGGAGAAGACTAAATGCAAGACAACAACTCAGTAGCCTAATGAAAAGGAAGAAGACTTCAAAAGATTTTAACAGCTCAAGGATAACAGGAGAAGTCTAACAACAATCTGAATCCAAATCAATTTGAATATCTTGTTGGTATTACCATTTAATTGTTGGTTTTGCCATCAATGCCAAAGGCGAAGATTGTTGGCATTACAGTAAGAAAGATTGTTGACATTTCAATATCAGGAGATTGTTGATATTCAATAAGGATATTGAGAAGGTTGTTTAAGATTATTGATATAACTGAAGAAGGATGATAACTATCTTTATAACATTATTTTGTCATTGATGTCAAGAGATTGATTATCTGATTCAGTATGGTTTTGCCATATCTTGAGAAGATTGATTTGAAGAGAATTAAGATGTCGGTAAAAGACATAGAAAGAATGTGATGAATAAGGGGAGAAAAAAGTTATTCAATGGGCAACTATTACCGAGTTAGACAATCATGAGATCATGATGTTTAGATTGTTTTGATGTCCTACATATGTTGTTGATTGTAAGGTTAATACTATACTATGTCACCGAGCAAAGAACCTAGTCGGTAAACCCTAAGGTTATCGATATCGGTTAATGAAGGCGAAATGTCTACCGAGTAAAGTTTAGTATTTACCGAGTTGCAACCAAGTTATGATAGTGCACATGGAATGGATAAAAGCATTATTTAATGAAGGACAATGATTAGCTGGAGATGTATAATTGATTGGTATGTCGTGCATGAAGTTTGTTAAGGATCTATGGCAAAGGAAAATCGGCATGAAGATCTACAGCGCAGATTGAACCCCAATAACCTTGTGCAAGTTCTAAGAAAGGACTGCAAGTCCCGAGGCAAGGTAAAATGTTTTCAGATCGAACGGATACATTCAACCTAGTCAAGTTTGAAGATCCGATGGCTAAGATTGATCATGGGAAATGTGATCAAGGAGATTAAGCAGTTAGTAATTATTTATAAATAAGGAATTGTTGATAAACAATGTATGCAGGAAAGTGTATGCATAGGGATGCTACATAGTGATTACTGAGCACAGAAGCTTGAAGACCTATTTGAATAACAGAGTAGAGAGCCCAACAGAGGGACAAGATAAGTCCTATGACTAGATTGTTTTTAGCAAATAAGAATCTGCTTTAGCATTTTAGATGTGAAGTTGCTGATAGATTTGTATTATTGTTATTTTGTAAGTGACAAAAATCTCTTAACCGAGTGGACTTAACAGTCTTATATGTAAGCCCTCTAGCAAGGTAACATTCTAGTTGAGTGTTTGAAATCCTTTAACAAGGTCACTTCTAACAAAGTGAAGATCCTAGCAGATCTGAGGGAAATCCATTAACCGAGTCACATCTAGCAATGTGTTTGTAATCTTTAACAGGATTTGCTTTTAATTGAGCATACTCTAGAAGAGTATATTTCTTAGTGGGTCCGAAATCCCATAGTGGTTTTTCCCTATTTGGGTTTCCATGTTAAATCTGGTGTTATGAGTGTTATGATGATTATATGCTTATTAGCTTGCATGTTTAGCAGTTTTTGTTATATTGCTGAAGTATAAGTTACCGAGGTTGAATCTATTGTTTTTATGGAAGATTAAGTTTGTATGATTCACCCCCCCCTCTCATCTTGTTAGCTATTGGCATCTGTACTTACATTAAGTATCAGAACTATCATTAAGGGGGGGGGCACTTGGACTGCTCCTTTCATACTATATTTCTCTCGCACATGGCATCTCTTGTATAGTGGTTCATTCTTGAAACCAGAGGGTAGCCTCTTAGAGAAAGATTTCGCCACTTCATTCTTGTATAGTGGGTCATTCTTGGAACCAGAGGGTAGCCTCTTAGAGAAAGATGTCACCACTTTTCTCTTGTAGAGTGGGTCATTCTCAGAACCAGAGGGCAACCTCTTAGAGAAAGATGTCACCACTTTCCTCCTATACAGTGGGACATTCTCGGAACCAAATCACAACCTCTTAGAGAGAGATGTCGCCACTTTTTCTTTTATACAAGGTGATTATTCTCGAAACCAGAGCATGATCTCTTAGAGTGAGATGCCATGCCTTTCTTGACATTTTTTCTATACATCTTATACAGGTTGTAGCATACCCGGACATAGACTCCTATGAGGTGATTTGAACCTCACTGATAGGGAGGCAGTGCAAGTGGATCTGTTCAAGTGACTTATATGTTCACTTAGTATAGGACCTTACTATTTTCAAGGATTTGTTGCTATAATCAGAGTGCAAAGGTTCATAGACCATCTCAAACTTCCTCTTGTTTCACCTCCCTAAGTCAAGACCTCTTGTATGCTGAAAGGCTTCAACCCCATAACCACTCTGGCTTGCTAAAACTATGTTCTTGGGGTCTGTCCCACAAAAGGTGTCAAATTCATGTGAGGACAACTTGTTTCAACTGGCATTGATGTCTTTTGTGCTTTTCATTCACCATTCGTGTACCCGATTTGACCAAAATTCAATTTTTAGGCCTAAAAAGGCTACAAGCAATTAGCCCTCCTTTTGGGGTTTTGTGCTCACCCTGTTCAAGCGATGGACTTCTAGACTGAAAGGTTTATATTTTTGGATACCCTTTTGGGAGTTCTTGAAGATTCATCAAGTTTGGGAGTCCCTAAGTCCTTCTCCATGTCTGTCCCAAAAATGGGCATAAAAGGAGGGTTCTGGAAGGTTTTGTTGTCAAAAACCACATTTCAAGCTTGGGAACCTCAAAATGATTCAAAGACACCTATTTATACCTTTATTTTGGCTAAAAAGACCATAACCAAAAAGGTTTAAACCTCACAAAGTGAAGACCAAGATTTTCATGATATGCATACAAAGGAAATGCAACATTTGACAATTTTACACTTTTGCCTTCCACAAGCACTTTTTTTTTGCAAAATTCCAATTATAACAGAAGCATATGAACATAAAGGAAATTAGAGACAAGAAGGAATCCAATTTTCCCTACACAAAAGGAATTAGGCAAGTAAAAATGGTAAATAGTTCACTTTCAAGTAAATGGGACTGCACTTTTCCTCTTTTCACTGTTTTTCCATTTTGGACCTGCACTTTGCAATGTTAAAACACATATTTGAAGGTTTTTTTGTGCTCTATACTAAATTCTTTGTCTTATTCATACATGAAGTCCTTCATACCTGCAATTTGAAGAGGAGAAAAACCATTTACAACTTCAACAATATGCAAAAATCAGTCATACTTGACTGTGGCAGCCTGCTGGGCGTTTTACATTTTTTTTTTTTTTTTGCCTAAGGAGATCATTGTTTGATCTTGGCTTTTACATTACCCAAGAGCAGGGCTTACTCCTTTCTTGTACTTGTTTACAAGCAAACAAATTATGGACAGAGGTTTTCACACCAATGAATGGTGGAGAGCAAACTAGGAAAGAAAACAACTACCAAACAATGACTCACTGTTTTGGCTTACAATTCATGAAACTGAAACATATAACCTTCCTCTTCCAGACTTAGGAAGTCTCTTTTCTTTCTCACAACACTTAGACAACACATATGCCTATTCACCAAAAGGATGCAAATGCTATGGGAGAGCAAAGCATCATACTTGTGCAAAGACCTTAGCCAAATGGCTTACTTGCCTAGGGCTCCATGGCCACAAAACACATTGTACCTGCACTCTTGAAACCAAAACTCATATTTACATAATGTACAAATTGACCAACTTGTTCTTGAGAAGCCATGAACACTTTAAGACTCCAAGAAACCAAGTAAGTTGGTCAAGCATTCTTGCCCAAATTCCTAGACTGGGCAGTGAAACTGTGAAATCAAAACAATTTTGCTACAACTTCAAAACTTAATCAAATTTAATGCCACCAAAGGGAAAAGTTTAGGAAAACATGTTAGAATCAGAAAATACAAGAACAGTACGGACAAGTACAGCAGGTGTACGGACTGCTGTTCACATGGAGCCAAAAACTAGAGAAAACCAAGTAAAAACTAGTGCAAGTTTGCAAAAATTCCCATAACTTCGAATGATCAACCCTTACAAAAGTTAAAACAGGATTTTAAATACCTCTCCAAGTTGGTTAACCTCCTATATGGATAGGTACATGTCCAAAGGCACTTAATTTTGACATTTTGATGCCTAAATGACAACTTTTGGTGCCTAGAAAATGCAAGATTGACCTCCAAAACTAACCATCATCTAAAAACACTTCTTATACCTTAAATCCAAACATAAAACATGTCTACAACCTTTCAAAAACAAAAACACACTAAAAACTCACTTTTTACAACATTTTGCTAGGCAACACCAAAACTGGCAATTTTGAGCAAAAGTTGAAAACAGGAAACCAAAACCACACAATGAGTTCAAAACTCATCCAAACAACCTAGAACAACTTCAAAAAGCATGCTAAACAACTTTCCAACTTAAAATAACACAAATCAAACCTGAGATGAAAAAGAAGCTGAGAATGAGCTAGGTGCTCCTGCACCACTCACTTACAAACACATGCATGAGGTTGAGTGGAACTAACGACATTCTCACCTTCCTCCCTTACATGGATCACCTAGACAAACTCTAAGGGATAGTTTTCCATGTCCCTTTTCTCCATGGATCACCTAATTCTAGGGGTGAGATGTCCATGGTTTCTTCTTGTTAGCCTTTCTTCTCATGGATCACAAAAGTGTGTATTCATGTCCTCTCTCTCCTTCCTCTCTTGAACCCATAGTTCTACTATTGATGGTTCATGGATGATGTCAGCTTTGCTCTTTTATGTGATTATTGGTGTTTATGTGATGGCATTGGTCTTTGTGTTTCAGTTAGTTGTTTGAGATGTTGGTATCAAGGTCTCTTCGGCTAGTTGATGTGTGGTTTTGTGTGTTTTTTCTTTGTTGTGTGTCTTTTGTGCTTTTTCTTGTTTTGGTAGGTCTTGTTCTTTTGGTCTTGTATGCTCTTGGATATATGTTTAAGTGAGTTAAGATCTTAAGATTGGGGGCTTTGTTCCTCAAGATTAGTGATGTCTTATATTCCTTGTGGCATTGCTCTATATCTCTCATCTTCATCTTTCTCTTTCTTCTACCTTTCTAATTGTATTGGTGTAAGCCATACTCCCGCTAAATTGAGGGCTAAATTTAGTGTCCTAACATTGTGACCCTCGCAATTTCAATCACATTTTAGGTCCTCACCTAAGCGATTGCATTTCTCTCTCGATTGAGACCCCTTTCTGTACTTTCATCCCAAGTCTCTTCCTATTGTGACCCTTCTTCTATCTTAAGACCTTGTCTGAGCCCCAAGATAGGATAGGACAGGGACGTGGCACCCCTGTCCTCCCTCTTAGGGAGGCCCTAAGATGGGTCCATCTGACCCCTTTTGCTTAATTTCATTCTTCGGGGATTGCAATATTCCTTTGTTGGCCTTCAATGGATGAAAAGTAATCCTCTTAGGCATTAAAAAAAGGAGATTCAATTCCCTCATTCGATAGAGATGGACGATCATGATACATAGGCAAGATAAGGATAATAAGAAAAATTCAAGTCTTCAAGCATCCACCAAGTTCTCTTCTTCATGTGTCTTCTTCATTCATCCATTGGAGCAACATTACAAAATTCATTTGTAAGAATGTGTGTATTAGGGTTTTGTCATGTTACATGCCATTTCATACAACATTTGTGATTACAATCAAGAAGCAAAGCACTCATCATCATCAATTGCAGATCTACAAGGAATACATTTCTATTATTTACATTTAAGCATTTGCTATTAATTTCTTTCAAGGTTGATTCCTCAATTGGGGTTTGACTAAGGCAAACCCCTATCCACAACCCTTCTTCCCTTCTTTTTTTTGTGAAGGTTGCAGGTGCGCGACTTTAATTGCAGGATTGGAATCCATTTACAAAGACAAAAAAACCCTTTTCTGCACGCGAATTTTTTAGAGGACCGTGTGCACTGTAATGCCGCGCCAGGAACCCCGAAGGAAAACCCATAACAAAGGTGAAATTTTTATTTTTATTTTTTAAGTATAAACATCATAAGTGCACTTACACAACATGCACGATAACACAAGCGGAAGACTTACACTAGAATTCCTTAAGGGTTACCAACGAAGAATTAACTTCAAGAATAATATTCACAACATCATAAATCCACATATGCATCATTAACTAAAAGATCACAAGAAGCCATAAGGAATAAAGATTCATCATAGAAGATAGAAAGGATACAACATAATTTCCACTTCAATATGCATTTATTAACTCCATCAAGGAAACTTGATAAAAACATCCAAACATAGGATTACATTGCTCCTTCAATACTTAGCTTCCCAATAAACATATAAGGATAGATCTCATCCAATTACAAGGTTACATAAGATCAATATTACAATGACACAATGAAAACATAGGTCTACAAATACCAATAATCTCCAAAACATGAGATGAAGCATGAGCCACGAACCACAGGAACACCTGCAAAGCCAATCCTCGCATGAAGGCACAAATCCAAACATCCGATGGGAAGTGGCACTACCACCCGACCATGTAATTCCCAAATGGAATCACCCCACTATGCTAGGAGATAGTTGAGGACCCACAAACAAGCATAAACATGACATGGTCAACAAAATAGTACGACTCCATGATAGCACAATAAGACTCCACAAGAATCTAGGTGACTCAACTTCACAAACACAAGTGAACTGGCATCGCAAAACACAACTGAACCAAATGAGAGAGTGTCATCGCATAGCTTAAGATGGTTACCCTGGTACAGTCTCCTTAGGTTTCAGATCACTGTCCTGGTAACCTCTTCCGACCGTCCGGCTCCAACTAAGTCTTATTCGGACCCTTCTAGCCTTTCGTGAAGACAAGGTGGTTGGTTTGCCATTCCAAGCCTTCCTGAAACATTATGAGCCCTGTGCTAGCACTCACCTATGCATGAGGTACCATTATCTTTATTAATGTTATGATACTACCCACCTAATCATTTCATTAGATTACCAGTTATTATCTGACTTTCACTGGGTCGTGATGCCAACCACTTTGGGTGCAACCCCCAAGCGAAGGCCACTCTCTCAAAGGACACTACACAAGCATGGTCACTCCCCAAGGACCCTATGGCGAAGCAGACAACCATAACACCACTATCAGAAATAAGTGGTCAAACAAGGACATACTGACACTTCACTAACCATAAGGCAAAGTCACTACATGGTTAAGACAACGGAGCCGACATATATCACTTGGTCAAGGTACCAATTACACCACCACAGGATGACTGAACCACAGACCAAAATATCACAATACACACTTGCAAGGACAACTAAATAAATCAAATCTGCACTCAGGCAAGCTTTGAGAATATCAACATCATAAGCACTTGCAACATCACTGATTGAAATTAAATATAACACTCTTACAACAGTCACATCATTCAATTTCCAAATCAATATTCCATCAGGAATGAAATCCACATCAAACATTCAACCGGTTATAACATGAATTCCAAATAGGCATTTAAATCATTTTCAGAATACATCCAATCTACCAATTGAATCTCTAATTCATGCCTTGATCTCCATTGATAAAATTATTAACTACATAATAAAAATCACATGAAAATCACATTACGTCACACAAAACAAGTTTAAACATTCCATTTATAAAATTTAAGTTCTCAACACAAACCGGCTTTGGAGACCAGTAAAGGCTCCAAACAAAGCAGGGGAAAATAAACCCGCGGGTGTGTTGTTGTCGCGCAACATACACCAGTTACCAGTTGTGTTGTTGCCGCTGGCAACAGCCCAACCGGCAAGGGTTGCCGCTACCAACCGGTAACACTGCTCCCAACCGGAAGCGGTGCTGCCAACCGATAGAGCCGCCACCGCCAGTAGTAGCCACTACCAACCGGTAAGACTGCTCCCAACCGGAAATGATGCTGCCGACCGGTAGAGCCGCCACCGTCGGTAGCAGCCGCTACCATTCGGTTATAGTCCTACCGACCGGTAGTGCTGCTACTGTGTAGCGGTGCTGCCGACCGGTAGTTCTGCTACCTGCGGTAGCAAACAATACCGACTCACGTGACGGGGTAAGCGCATCACGGGAGTGGTATGGTCCACAATCAGAGACAAAAACACTATCTCCAAGCATTCAGAAACCATTAAACCACCAAATCGTTTGACACAGGAAACGATTCACTTCCATAATTATTTTGCGGGCACACACATACAGTGCTAAATCCAAAATTCTCAAGGAATATTTACCAACAAGGTAAATGGTGAAATAAACATATTGGAAACATTAGCTAATCATATCTTGGCAAAAAGACACTAGGGTGCACTCAGCAAAACCAATCTAAATCATTCTTTTCCCAAAAGAAGAGGTAAACCCAAGAAATTGATTTCCAAGAACAACACACACAGCCGATAGGGAAATGAACCATTTCCTTCCTAAAAGCAACCACATGATATAGATTTCACAAAACTAACAATAATAAACTCTAATTCTTTCATTTCCATCATTCCACAAACATCTACAGGAAGATTGAAGAAATTTCCATGCACAGGAAGCAAACTAAAAATTTACAAAACAAATTCAAAACAAGAAGGAAACCTCCAACCTTGAAGAAAACAACAAGCAAAAGGAAATGAAGCAAATCCAGTCTTGCAACCAGAACAAATTTCCAGCTCCTCCAGGAGGTTTTCCAAAATTTTTCTCCCCAAAAATTCTCTTCTTCTCTTGCCATCAATCCCCTTGAATGGATGCCGAAAATATCTTTTAACCCCAACTTTTAGGTCAAAGTTTTTTTTTTTTTTCATCCAATCAAATTTAAAAATCTTTTAAAACTAAAAGGCAATCAGATTGACTTCTTTTCCAAAATAAAATAATAATCCTTTCCAACAATTAAAATGAAAAGTAAAAGTCAAAAGGAAAGCTTTTATAAATTTCTTTTTCCAAATTACTTTCTTCCAACATAAGCATTTACCTTTTAAATGGCTAGGCAATTTATTTATTTCACAAAATATCAATGCAACTTTACACAATACATTAAGCCACTCAATCATTAATTTAAATAAACAATAATCACAAAGCATATTAACTAAATGATTACACAAACATAAGATAGCATCATCCATTTAATTAAATAACCATTTAAATAACAGAAGCATGCAAACCCAAGATAGATCAAATGACGACTCTCAAATGACCAAACCAAGGCACCATGACACGCATAACAGCCAGACGAGGAAACACAACCGATTGACAACACTCACACGAGCGTAACTGCGGTCAAGCTAGGGTAGAACAACTATCTCCTCCACTCCCATCAGATGAATATAAGGTATGCTCAGACCTGCGAAACTAGGAGGAGTCAATACCCCGTACCTTCCTAGTACTAGTACTTGCAATGTCCTACACCAAAGAATCACACGTGCATATAGACCAATATATATATATATATAGACACGGTAAACACACCGATGAAGGAGAATCGTGATGGTTCCTTGTCTCACTAGAGTGAGTGAAGGAAAATCATCCCCTCGCATCCCAATACGCTTGCAAACATGCAACATATAAATGACGCATCACAATAAAAGGGAAAAGTGTCAGTCCATGATAACGATCCATAAAACAACATTAATCATAAGCACTAAAATACTGCATAAAATCATACACCATAAATCCAGATAAAGTATGAAATAACATCGCATAATATTTGAATCAAAATACAATAATGTTCCACAGAACAGTCATCGAAGTAACTCAAAATATACAAAAGAGGCTGATCAAGGATGGGTACTACATCCTCCCCCCCAAGCCTAGGCTTACTCCTGGAAGCCTAAAACAGATAAGAGTAAAGCTCTCTCATCTTCCCTCCATCTTCCCAAGTTGCAGAGGACTCATCACTGGGGTCCCATAGGACCCTTACCTGCTCGATGGTGCGAACCCTGAGGGTCAAACCCCGATGCTGAAGGATGTGCACGGGCTCCATGGATAGCTGCCTGTCCTCAACCTGCAAAGCATTCCAATCAAGAACATGGGTCACATCACAATGATAAGGATGAAGAATAGAAACATGAAAGACATCATGGATGCGGGATAGACTCGGCAGCAAGGCAAGACGGTAGGCAACAGGTCCTTTCCTCTCAAGGATCTCAAAAGGGCCTACAAAATGAGGCGCCAACTTAGAACCCTTTCCATAACGGATCAGACTCTTCTGCGGACGCACTCTTAAGAACACATAGTCACTAGCCAAAAACTAGAGATCGACTCTATGAGCATCGACATACTTCTTCTGCCTATCCTGGGTAGCAACCAAATGCCCACGAATCTGCTCAACCTGCTGCTCCATCTCACGAAGCAAATCCGAGCCTAAACACACCCTATCCTCCAACCAATCCCAACTCAAAGGAGTACAGCAAGGATGACCATACAATGCCTGGAAGGGCAACATGCCTATAGAGCTGTGATATCCATTGTTATAAGCGAACTCCACAAGGCAAAGATATTCCTCCCAGCGCGACTACTGATCCATAACATACATGCGAAGCATGTCCTCCAAGACCTAATTCACACGCTTAGTCTGACCATCGGTCTCTAGGTGATAAGCCGAACTGAAGTTCAACTGGGTCCCCAGAGCATGCTGAAGTGAGGTCCACAAGGCCGATGTAAAGATAGGGTCTCTATCAGAAATGATCCGCCTTGGGATCCCATGCAACCTCACCACATCTTCCAAGAAGACTCATGCCACCACTGCTGCAGTATAAGAAGATCGAATAGGAACAAAATGAGCAACTTTGGTCAATCTATCCACAATGGCCATGATGGCATCATGACGCCGCAAAGAAACAGGCAATCCTACTATGAAATCCATGGAAATGATATCCCATTTCCAATCCAGTATCAAATTCGGCTGTAAAAGCCCTGCAAGGTGCTGATGCTCCGCCTTCACCCGCTGCCATTCCAAACACTTGGACACAAAATCAGCAATGTCACATTTCATACCAGCCCAATGATATATCTATCTAAGATCTATGTGCATCTTCTTGACACCAGGGTGTGCTGAGTAAGGTGCATGATGGGCCTCAGTCATGACCAAAACACGAAGGCCCTCCAAAGGAGGTACATAGATCCGTCCAAGATGTCTAAGAAGACCATCTAACTCAAGAGTATATCCAGAAAATCTACCCTCCAATGGTCTTCCTGACTCCACCAAAGCTCTAACATCTTGATACCAAGTGTCCTGAGGAAGAATTCCAAGAATTCTCTCACTCAAGCCCACACTAAGGGACAATGCTGCAACCTCATGCCGCCTACGGCTCAAAGCATCTGCCACCACATTCTCTTTCCTCTGAATATAATGAACCTCAAAATCATACTCGCAGAGGAATTCCATCCATCTTCGTTGTCGAGCATTCAAGTTTGATTGCATGAAAATATACTGCAAACTGCGGTGATCACTATGCAACTCAAACCGACGCCCCAACAGGAAATGTCTCCAACGAACCAACGCATGCACTACAGCTACCAACTCCAAGTCATGAACTGGATAGTTCAACTCGTGATCCTTGAGTTTGCGAGACTCGTAGGCAACCACATGTCCATCCTGCATAAGCACCGCACCTATGCCCTCCAAGGAGGCATCTATGCATACCATGAAATCTCTAGATGGGTCAGGAACTGCCAAAATCGGAGCACTAACAAGGAGTTCCTTCAGGGTATGAAAAGCCAATTCGCACTTCTCTGTCCAAACAAACTTCTTCCCTTTCCTTTGAAGAGAAGTAATCAGATGGCCTATCCGAGAAAAGCTCTGAACATAGCGACGATAATATCCAGCCAAACCCATGAAACTACGAACTTCAGACACATTGGTCGGCGCTGGCCAATCAACAATGGCTTGGATCTTAGAAGGGTCCATGGATACACCTTCTCCCAGAACTATATGACCAAGATAGCCCACCTCTGACTGGAAGAAATCACACTTTTCCAGATCGCAAAAAGCTGATTCTCCCTCAAGCACTGCAATACCTGACGCAAGTGACCGTCATGCTCTTCCCTGGATCTAGAATAAATCAATATGTCATCCAAGAACACAAGAACAAAGTGGTCAAGGTAGGTGCAAAAAACCCCATTCATAAGACTCATGAACACTGAAGGCGCGTTCGTCAACCCAAATGGCACCACAGTGAACTCATAGTGGCCATAACGAGTACGAAACGTCGTCTTATGAATGTCTGCATCATGAATGTGCAACTAATGATACCCAGACTTCATGTCTATCTTAGAGAACACCTTTGCCCCCTTCACCTGATCAAAGAGATCATCAATCCGAGGCAACGGGTATCGGTTCCAGATGGTTACCTTATTCAACTGTCGATAATCGATGCATAATCGAAGAGAACCATCCTTCTTCTTGACGAAGATAATCAGTGCACCCCAAGGAGAAACACTAGGGTGAATGAATCCCTTGGCCAAAAACTCCTCAACTTGCAACTTCAACTCACTCAACTCCTGAGTAGTCATCCGATATGGTGCTCTCGAAATAGGTTTCACTCTAGGAATCAAGTCAATGCAAAAATCTATGTCTCATTTCGGAGGCATATCGGGAATAACCAAAGGAAACACATCTGCATACTCTCGAAGAATAGGGTGACCATCAAGAGTGATTTCTCGACTCTCTCCCTCATCCACATACTTAAGAGCAACTGCAGAAAGCTGACACCCTTGACGCATGCACCGCCTAAGCTGCATAGTGGAAATCATACATAAGGATATCGATCGCTGAACTCCAACGATCCCCACTCTCCTGCCATGGTCATCTACACACTCTACCATCTTCTGATGACAGTCTACATGAGTGCTGTAAGATGATAACCAATCCATCCCCAACACAACTCCATAGGACCCCAAAGGAATGACTCGAAGGTCCACTGAAGTGACAAAGGGTCCTAAGTCCAACTCACAACTGGGAATGAAGGCATCTACAAACACTCACACATCGGTAGCCAACTCTACTTGCCACCTATCTACCTTCTTAGCAAACACGAGCCCACACCTCTCTACAATGGATGAAGAAATAAAAGAATCTGAAGCACCTGAATCAAAAAGTACAGAGATAGGGATTCCACGTAACACACTTGTGGTCTCAATCACCGTACTCTGATGCTTCGCCTGGCGGTTATCCACCACCGCAAAAACTCTATGGGATCTACCTGCATCCCCCACTATCAGCTTTGATGCGGTTGGCCTCTGACTAACTGATTGCTGCGAAAGTTGAGGACACTGAGTGGCCTTGTGGCCAAACTGACCACAAGTAAAGCAAGCTCCACTGCTAGACCCTCTACTCCCAGACGGTGCACTAGACTGCTAAAAGCTCTACCCACTAGGGGCCTGAGATGCTCCCTGAGAAGACTGTCCTAAAAAGGTCTACCTACCCCTCGGCCATCTCTTGCTCTTTTGGGACTGAAGGATGCCACCTTGTTGGCCCTGAGGCTGCTTCGGTCTCGGTGGCTGCTGCTGCTGCTGTCCACCCTTGGCGGGTGTCTAAGGACCCCTAAAAGGTGTATCAGTCTGGGACTAATTCCCTCTACCTCTAGATCCAACAAAAGGATCACTCCCAATCTGAACTCCAGACTGGCCGCCATGAGCATGGCTAAGGTTCTGCTCTACCAACCTGGCTTTCACTACGGCTACTTCTACTGAAGTAGGCTCAAAAACTCTCACTCCTCCACTGATGCGGTCATTAAGACCCCTCAAGAAGTGCTGCACCATCAGAGCCTCATCATTGCCGATCCCAGTATACTATTTGAGCTCATAGAACTTGTGCTCAAACTGATCCACTGACAACCCAAACTGGCGTAGAGCATAGAACTCGTCTGCTCGTGACTGCCTCCACTAGGGTGAGAGGAATCATACCCTGAACCTCTCCAAAAAGATCTCCCAAATGCAGTGTTAATGCTCACACCAATCCTCTCCTCCTCTAATTTCCACCAAATAGATGTGAAGCTCGCAAGACGCATGATCGCGCATCTCGCCTTGGTGTTGCTACTATAAGGATACATAACAAAACACCGATCCAAGCTGATAAGCCAAGTCTCTGCCTCGAGACTGGTACCTTTTCCATCAAATAAGGGAGGATTGGACCTCATCAAGACCCTCATGTGCCCTAAGATAGCTGGATCTGGGTCCACTAGGACCTCACCCCTTCTAGGAGATCTCTCTCTCTCTAGAAACTGTTGAAGCGGTTCCTCTACCCGGCCATGGATGGGCTGATCCAACTCGGGTCTGGGGCCTAGTCTAGCTAGCACCTCCCGAAACATCTGATGCAGCTCCTCCCTTTCGGGAATCTACTCTACTAAAGGCGGTTCCTCATGATGAACCGATTGCTCTCTATCTACACTCGCATGAGTGGGTGGAGGCAAAGGACTATGGCGGTTGGAACCTCGACCCCTTCCTTCTCCTCTACCTCTGGTGCGGCCACCAACACGGCCACCTCCCTTGGCTTTCCTAGCCATGACCTAATGCTGCACAAAAGAAAAAGGTTCCGATCAAAGGCAGAGAAAGACATAAGGAAGTCACACCACAAGACCTACAGAGAAAGGTCAAGGCGAATGGGCTCACTACAAACCCAGAGTACCCAGTGTTGAAACATGGGCTCTGATACCAAATTTAATGCCCCGCTAGGAACCCTGAAGGAAAACCCATAACAAGGGTGAAACAATTTTTTTTTTTTTTTAGTATAAACATCATAAGTGCACTTACACAACATGCACGATAACACAAGCGAAAGACTTACACTAGAATTCCTTAAGGGTTACCAACGAAGAATTAACTTCAAGAATAATATTCACAACATCATAAATCCACCTATGCGTCATTAACTCAAAGATCACAAGAAGCCATAAGCAATAAAGATTCATCATAGAAGATAGAAAGGATACAACATAATTTCCACTTCAATATGCATTTATTAACTCCATCAAGGAAACTTGATAAAAACATCCAAACATAGGATTACATTGCTCCTTCAATAATTAGCTTCCCAATAAACATATAAGGATAGATCTCATCCAATTACAAGGTTACATAAGATCAATATTACAATGATACAATGACCACATAGGTCTAAAAATACCAATAATCTCCAAAACATGAGATGAAGCATGAGCCACGAACCACAGGAACACCTGCGAAGCCAATCCTCGCATGAAGGCACAAATCTGAACATCCGATGGGAAGTGGCACTACCACCCGACCATGTAATTCCCAAATGGAATCACCCCACCGTTCTAGGAGATAGTTGAGGACCCACAAACAAGCATAAACATGACATGGTCGACAAAACAGTACGACTCCATGACAACACAATAAGACTCCACAAGAATCCAGGTGACTCAACTTCACAAACACAAGTGAACTGGCATCACAAAACACAAGTGAACTAAATGAGAGAGTGTCATCGCATAGCTTAAGATGGTTACCCTGGTATAGTTTACTTAGATCCCGACTCACTATCTTGGTAACCTCTTCCGACCATCCGGCTCCAACTAAGTCTTATGCAGACCCTTCCAGCCTTTCGTGAAGACAAGGTGGTTGGTCTGCCATTCCAAGCCTTCCCAAAACATTATGAGCCTTGTGCTAGCACTCACCTATGCACGAGGTACCACTATCTTTATTAATGTTATGATACTACCCACCTAATCATTTCATTAGATTACCAGTTATTATCTGACTTTCACTAGGTCATTATGCCAACCACTTTGGGTGCAACCCCCAAGCGAAAGCCACTCTCTCAAAGGATACTACACAAGCATGGTCACTCCCTGAGGACCCTATGGCGAAGCAGACAACCATAACACCACTATCAAAAATAATTGGTCAAACAAGGACATACCGACTCTTCACTAACCATAAGGCAAAGTCACTACATGGTTAAGACAACGGAGCCGACATATATCACTTGGTCAAGGTACCAATTACACCACCACAGGATGACTAAACCACAGACCAAAATATCACAATACACACTTGCAAGGAAAGCTAAATACATCAAATCCACACTCAGGCAATCTTTGAGAATATCAGCATCATAAGCACTTGCAACATCATTGATTGAAATTAAATATAACACTCTTACAACAATCACATCATTCAATTTCCAAATCAATATTCCATCAGGAATGAAATCCACGTTAAACATTCAACTGGTTATAACATGAATTCCAAACAGGCATTTAAATCATTTTCAGAATACATCCAATCTAACAATTGAATCTCTAATTCATGCCTTGATCTCCATTGATAAAATTATTAACTAAATAATAAAAATCACATGAAAATAACATTACATCACACAAAACCACTTTAAACATTCCATTTATAAAATTTAAGTTCTCAACACAAATTGGCTTTGGAGACCGGTAAAGGCTCCAAACAAAGCAGGGCCAAATAAACCCATGGGTGTACTGCTATCGGGCAACAGACACCGGTTACCGGTTGTGCTGTTGCCGCTGGCAAGAGCCCAACCAGCAAGGGTTGCCGCTACCAACCGGTAACACTGCTCCCAATTGGAAGTGGTGCTGCCGACCGGTAGAGCCGCCACCGCCGGTAGCAGCTGCTACCAACCGGTAACACTGCTCCCAACCGGAAGCAGTGCTGCCGACTGGTAGAGCTGCCACCATCGGTAGCAGCTGCTACCATCCGGTTGTAGTCCTACCGACCGGTAGCGCTGCTACTGCGTAGCGGTGCTGCCAACCGGTAGTTCTGCTACCTGTGGTAGCAAACACTACCGACTCACATGACGGGGTAAGCCCATCACGGGAGCGGTATGGTCCACAATCAGAGACAAAAACACTGCCTCCAAGCATTCAGAAACAATAAAACCACCAAATCGTTTGACACGGGAAACGATTCATTTCCAGAATTATTTCGCGAGCACACACATACAGTGCCAAATCCAAAATTCTCAAGGAATATTTACCAACAAGGTAAATGGTGAAATAAACATACTGGAAACATTAGCTAAAAATATCAATGCAACTTTATACAATACATTAAGCCACTTTAACCATTTAAATCTAGTAATCATTAATTTAAATAAACAATAATCACAAAGCATATTAATTAAATGATTACACCAACATAAGAGAGCATCATCCATTTAATTAAATAACCATTTAAATAACGAAAACCTGCAAAACCAAGACAGATCAAATGATGACTCTCAAATGACCAAACCAAGGCACCATGACACGCATAATAGCCAGACGGGGAAACACAACCGACTGACAACACTCACACGAGTGTAACTGTGGTCAAGCTAGGGTACAACAACTATCTCCTCCACTCCCATCGGATGAATATAAGGTATGCTCAGACCTGCGAAACTAGGTGGAGTCAATACCCCGTACCTTCCCGGTACTAGTACTTGCAATATCCTACACCAAAGAATCACAGGTGCATATAGACCAATATATATATACAAACATGGTAAACACACCAGTGAAGGAGAATCATTACGTTCCCTATCTCACCGGAGTGAGTGAAGGAAAATCATCCCCTCGCATCCCAATACACTTGCAAACACACAACATATAAATGACGCATCGCAATAAAAGGGAAAAGTGTCAGTCCATGATAACGATCCATAAAACAAAATTAATCATAAGCACTAAAATACTACATAAAATCATACACCATAAATCCAGATAAAGCATGAAATAACATCGCATAATATCCGAATCAAAATACAATAATGTTCCACAGAACAGTCACCAAAGTAACTCAAAATATACAAAAGAGGCTGATCAAGGAGGGGTACTACATGCACTTTCAACACGGTCTTGATGACTTTTCTCCAAATTTGTAGGGCGGATCCGTATTAGTTTGAATATCTCAGATCTAAAGTTACAACACGATCCCAAACCGGTAGCTCCTTATTTCATTCATTTTATCTCCCTTTTCTACATAGTCACAAAGTCAACATATCTATTTACAAAAGAGGGTAAATCACTTTCCAACCCTTATAATCCACTTGGAATTCTTATCCTTGTTTCCCTTAGATTTGGATCTAGTGGATTCAAGCCCCTCTTTTGAATGTAAATTTTATCCCAAGTGAAAATAATCCCAGTGACTTCCATTCTCTCTCCTAGTTAGGGAGTCGCTAGGGTCCAATTTTCTACTTTACAATATGAAGCAATATCCTTTGATGCTCCACCTGCACCTAAAGTGAATGGACCATCAGTAGGTCCATAATATAATCGATGAAAACTTGTACAAAAATGAGGTGTCAACAGATGGGAGTGGCACTAATACCAACTTTAAACTTGATGCTCCTCCATGGTCATGACCACCAACATCAGTTGGCATCTAATTAGCCTAATCGTTGAGATTGGCAGAGGGTTAACTCAATGCAACTAATGCAAATATCACTACACATTGAATGGTTGCTAGTAGCAAAAGGAGGATCCACAAGAGGTTGAGCAAGCACCAATCAATTGGGGTCAACCCATGCTTCTAACCTCTATTGGGGCATGCACTGCTAACACCTTGGAATTATCTGAAGTCAAAATAATTGAGTTTTAAATCCAACACAAATTTTGTGTATAATCTCCTCAAATAATAAAGAGGGACCTCAAAAGTGGCATGTGGTGCATTTGAATAGGCACTGGTCTACCGGGGTCAACCCATGCCCCTAACCTTCATTGGGACATGCCACTGCCAACACCTTGGAATGATCTAAAGTCAAAATAATTAAGTTTTAAACTCAACACAAACTCTCCATATAATCTCTCCAAACAATAAAGAGGGACCTCACAATTGGCATGTGGTGGATGATCAAATGCCATCCACTATGGCTTCCAAAAATTATTGGACATCCCAAGATGCCTACACCACTTAATCTAGATATTTATTTTTGTTTGGTGGAATTGGTTGATTGGTGATAGGTTCATTAGAGGAATGGGGCTAAATTTGTTTGTTAATTTTGAGGTCAACGATGTCCTTGTAGGAGAGACCATCAAAACAAAACTATCTCCAATCCTCTCACCATAAGGAGTTTTATCTAGGTTCACACCAATAGACTTAAAAACATCTAGAATATTTTATATATACTAGATGAGGTGGCATAAATGTTTCATTATGGATGTGACGGATTTTACCTATAATGTAATGTGTTTTCATTGATTCTGGCTTTCAAGTAGGGTGGAGGTAAGGTATTATGCAAATCATTAATGTCAAACTCATTTATCAAATAAAGATGTACCTGCATTATGTTTGTTAAAAAAATTACAATAAATTCGTACTAAAAATTAAAACTAGATATTTAGCTGAGAGGCTTTTATGGTGGGCTTTCGCCACCGAAATTAAGAATCCTCACACCTAAGACGTGAACGGGAAAAGTTTTATGTTGACCATGAAAATTGAAAAAAAGGAAATTTGTTGCACAGACATTAAGTATCTATCAAAACCCATAATTTAATGTATGTTATTATTGGCATCATTGTTGTCCATTTTCAAATATTTTGGTGCCTTTCCCATTCCTATTCCTTAGTGCAACCGTTTCCAGAACGATTTTAGTTACTTCATATTCAACAAAGTTTACATTGCGACATGCTTAACAAGCTGAAATTTACCACTTTGGATCCCACAAATTTGGGTCAAATAATATCATAAAACATAAAAATTATATAAGTAAATAGCCCTCAATTTTAGTTTTTCTCAAAAATATAAATTTGTTATATACATTATTTGAGTCTTCTCTATCTTTTTAATAAATCAAAATTTGTTGCTGAAAATAATGACATGTTCGAGATGACGAAAAAAATAGTAAATGATGTCAAAAAAATTCCTGAAAAATAACCTTGTACTCTTACACATGTAGGCAAACATTACCAATTTACTAGCCATTCAGTTGTCTGATCATAGAATGTAACATAGAACCTCATGAACCTTTCAAAATTGACTATTTTATCATTTAGATGAAGGGTGGTTGCAAGAAGTTGAGTCCCACTTTTGGGCAAAAAGTGGAAGTGTTTTCTCTGTTTTTCAAATTTTTTGTCGATTGATGTCAAAATTTGATGCACTTAGAGATTGAATCTCAAAAAATTTTAGGAATAGAAAATGTATTTCTCGAAGTCTACTTTTCAAATATGTAATTTATTTTAATATCCACATGCTAGAAATCCCTTTTTAGTAGGCATGTTTAAAAACCAGTTTTTCAAAATGCCTGTTTTGGGACCATACCACACGTGTACGACCACCCTTTTTTGATGCAAAGAAATGAATTTTTGCAAATCCTTCTGGGAAATGATACCTAAGACACCAAATATTGATGAGAATATTTTTGCTTATTTTTTTATTGAATATATTTTTTTATTAATTTTTAACTGACAATAAAGTATATATTCAAAACATCGGGTGTACGACCACCATAATTTGATGAAAATTTCATATTTTTCAAATTTTTTTTTTAATATTCAAAAGAATTGTATGTAGATTGATGTCATATAATTTATTTATTTAAAATCCTAAAAACAAAAAAGTTATTAAAGTTTTAGTGAACCTTGGTATTTTAGGTTTAGGTTCCACTTTTGATTAATAAGTAATACAAAAATAGTAAAAATAATATTATCACTATGAAATTTACATTTTTGAAATCAGGACGCTGAAAACTCTAATGGGTTTTCGTTTCCTCAAAAAAATCAATCAGAAAGGCTCTCAAAAAATTAGGCCAAGGTAGAAATCTGATGTCGTTTTACCTTAGTCATTTTTTTCAAGGTCCAAGCATAGGCTTGGTGGGACCAAGCCTATCCTGAAGCAAAAACAATGCTAAGGGTTGTTTCCCTCTCCTAATTTTAATAAACAGGCACCCGTTTTTTAAATTCAAAAAACGGGCGCCCGTTTCGCTTTGTACCGTTGAAAGAGAAATGGGCACCCGTTTCAATAAATAATGGGTGCCCATTTTTGAAAAGATCCATTGGGCCAGAATCTGGCCCACAAGCACAAATCCCAATGATTGAATGATTTTTCAATCATTGCTTGACAGGTACGATCTGCAAAGAGAATGTTTTGATTAATCATTCTCTTTGTTTGTCTTATTGTCGATTTGGTAAAGAGATCGATTCGAATTCAAATTTTGGTGTAGTCATGGGATAAAATCAATGTAGGAAGAGGCAAAGGAAGGTTCTGACAATTGAGGAGATTACAACAAATAGGGAGAAGGAGGCAATGCGTCAATGAGAGAGAAGATCAAGAATGAGACAAGGAGCTTCAAGTTCCACAATCGTTTTAGAAGAGGAGAACATCAATGAGACCATAAATGCTAACAAAGGAAACACAATAGAACTATTTAATTGAGGTGCATCTTCTAATCCATTATTGGATACATGTATGTCTTCACCACCCTATGTTTTTTCTCATGAATAAATTGGTGATTTAGTAGAAGCAAGTTACTTATTAAATGAAATTCTAATTGAAAATCAAACCCCAAATGAAATTAGAACTCAAGTTGAAACTGAAATTGAAATCCAAATTGAAACCCGAAATGGAATTAGATCTCAACTTGAAACTAAAATTGAAACCAAATTTGAAACTCCAAATGAAATTGAAAATCCACTTGCAACTAAAACCAATAATGTGTATGTAGACATGGAAACACCAATTGAAAATAAAACATGTTTGAATGATAATCAAATGAATGAAAATTTTGAAATTAAAAGTGATGTACTAGACAACCTTCCTGGCTTGGTTTCATGGAGACAGATTAGGACACATGCAAATAGATTGTTTAGACATTTTTCTTATAATAAGAAATTTGGGTTTGAATGTTAATTAATGGTACAACTAATTAAAATGACTAAAATGCGAAAAGTGATGAAGAAGTTAGGCTTTTATGTCAAACCCAAGAAGAAGGACGAGTATTTAAAACAAGTTGTATCGATTGTTGCTAGCGCCTTTGATACAATTGGAAAGAAAAATTGTTCTAAAGATAAAAATGTGGCATGACGGGCAATAACAACAACTTTAGTAATCCAAACAACTTCTAATAAAAGAATGATGAGTAACATAAGTGGATAAATTAATATTCATTGTAAAACTTTGTCAAGAGCTATAAAACAAAGAGTTAATTTTGAAAGTGATCCGGCAAATAAATTGTGGACTTTTAGTGGTAGACTACCAAGGTACAATATGAAACTTACTGGTGAAGTCAAAAATTTGATTGAAAAATTGTGGCATGATAATACGAGAGTATCACCTAATGTTAGAGATGTTCTTAAATTAAGAATTGGGTCAAAAATTTGTGATCCACATCCAAAACATCTATTGGACATGACTTAAACTGAATTGTATAAATTTTGTTTGGATGATAAGGTGTTGACTATTAGCATTTGTCAAAGGTCTTTTGAAAAGTGTAAACCTTGGTATGTTCGAATTAACAAGGAAAGAGTCACATGTTGTTGCAAAACTCATGTTCAATTTCGCTACCATTATGATGTATTTTGATATATACGTGTTACCATGCATAGTAATGGAATGTTCCAAGAATGTGGTATAAATATACCACTTGAAACTATAAAGGAGTTTATTTCAAGTTTGTTTTGCAAACCACTAAATGAACAAAATTTTCTTTTCAATGCATGTGTTTCTGGTGTATGTGATATATGTGGCAATCTTGCATTGTTGGATGAATGTTTGCATGAAAATATTTCAAATGATTTTGGACAACAATTAGTTGATGTTAAAAGATTTAAAATTGTTGAGTATCCACTGAAGGATGGAAAGGTTGAAAAATGATGTGATCTAATGACTGAAAAAGTTAGTGTTCATGCATTTATGAATGAATTCAAGAGCAACATCGTACCTAAATATGTTAAACACACTCAAAATGCTGGATGGCTTGATGGTCAGTTTTGAATATGTAAGGATACATTTCCTATTGGTAGTTGACTTTGCAAAGAACTACACGCTTGCACCACAAGATGAGGTCCAATCACAATACTACAATTTAGTGCAAGTATCGATTTTTGTCCATATTGTCTATAGGCATGCACCAGATAGTATAGAAGAGGATCGCAAAATTTTGAGAGAGTACCATTTATATATGAGTGATAATAAATTACACTCATCTAAGTTTGTCCAGTATTGCTTCAAGACCTTTTTTCAGAATTTGAGGGAGAGAGAAATTCAGATGACACAACATCTAATATGGTTTGATAATTGCACAGGGCAATTCAAGAATGCTAGAATGTTTTATTGGTTGAGTAGGATTCATAAGAAAAGTAATATCGAACACATGTGGAGTTTTTTTTAGGCTGGACACGGGAAAGGAGAACATGATGGTGCTGACGCATGTGTTAAGAGAGCCCTTTGTAGAGAGCAACTCAAATTCGAGGAAAAGGCTAAACTTAAAAATGCAAGTGCAATTGTGGATTGGTGTAGTGCAAATTTATCCACAGGATCAAGTCAGAACTCTACAATTAGACGTTTCTTCTGGCTAGTTAAAGAGGAGAATATCCTTCCAAGATATGATTGTGATACAATCAATGGGTCAGCTAGATGGCATTCATTTAAGAGTTCTAATTCTAACACTTGGACTATATGGACTAGAGAGCTTGCATGTTTTTGTCAATTTTGTGTTGCAGGTGAATGGGAAGAATGCAAGAATATAGAATGGGTCGAAGAATGGCAACACAAATCCTTAACACCTAGTGAGACACAATATGAAGATGTTAGAAGAAATGAAAACCCAGATCATGCATTTGCATCAGAAGATTATGATCGTGTTTCAGACCTCATACAACTTGGTAATTTAATTCAATTTCTTGTTTATAACTTTAAATTATATATTTTATGTATTGTCATATAATTTATGATTACACATTTGAATTATAAATTCTAACAATTTTTATTTCTACATGTACTTAAATTTGTTTTCTAGGACATGTGTATGTTGTTGTTGCACCTGAAGATAATGATGAGCAGGTTGAGTATTGGCTAGCATGTGTAGAACCTAAGAAAATGTTGATATGTGATCAAGTCTAGATGATGATGGTTTTCAGTATCCAGTAGGGTCTGTTGTGGTAGTTGGTACATGGCTACGCAAATACTTAACAAGAAGGAATGGCTTACCAACTTATGAAGACTACCAATCAGAAAAGAAGATTATACACTATTCTCATTTGGTGGTGGCAACAAACATCAAATTAGAAATATACAAAGGTAGACCCGCTAATAAGGTATTGTGGACACTTTCAGTAGAAGAGCTTGAGGAAATCATAGACGCATTGTAGAAGAGAGAGGATGCAAATGGTACATTAGGTTGAATCAAATTTATATGCATGTAAGTTTGTGTTACTTGTGTGAACTCTTTTATATTTAATCATGATAATTATTTTTCTTTGTCCCTTTAACATTGTATTTGTCTACATTTGATATAATTTTGGTTTCATAAACAACATTGTATTAGTTATCTTCTTCTTAATATTATTTTGTGCACATTGTAATTGTGTTACAATTGAATTCTCATTTTTTATGATATATTTATTTTATCGTAATCTCTTCATAGATTAATTGTAAGTTCAAAGATAGAATTATGTCTAAAATATGACAACTCTATATTTATCATTGTATGACAAATCTATATTTATAGTGTGATTTTTTATTTTACTACCATTCTATCCATGCTTTTCATACCACTACTATCCGCACTTATAAACCTTCAATACACTAGTAAAGTAGTGTGGTCAACTTAAGAGGAAAGTCGATACTATGTTTGTAGCTCTTACTCTATTAAACATTTTGCATTCGTGGTTGTTACACACTCATTGCCCAATGGCTTTGTTATATCTATATAAATGACTTATATTATGGAAAAGGAGGTCACAATGTTCACCTGCCATCTTTCAATGTAATTATTCCATATAGAAGGGCTTCCTTTACTTATTCCAACCCTTCAAAATGTCAAAAGAATTATGCATATCAAAAAGAAATTGACAAGAAAGAATCTATGTCTACTTCCTTTCAAATCATTGAATAATGTTCTTCAAACCTTCCTAATCATTTGGTTAGCCTTAGTTCCATCAATCTATTGGATTCCTCTATGAGATTAATTTATAATTTATAATCCTTTTATAATTTTCATATCAAATTTAAATGCATGTAAGTTTGTGTTACTTGTGTGAACTCTCTTATATTTAATCATGATAATTGTTTTTCTTTGTCCCTTTAACATTGTATTTGTCTACATTTGATACAATTTTGGTTTCATAAACAACATTGTATTAGTTATCTTCTTCTTAATGTTATTTTGTGCACATTGTAATTGTGTTACAATTGAATTCTAATTTTGTATGATATATTTATTTTATTGTAATCTCTTCATAGATTAATTGTAAGTTCTTGATTTTATTATTATTTTAAGAATAGGATGTTATTGTAAATTGGGATAATTATTTTATTGAATTATAAACTGTTGCACTATAAGATGATCAATCACAATGTTAAAATATAAAGTCATAAATAGATCACATAACAAGTCATAAATAAAAAGTCCTACATACAATCACATAACAATTCCTGATGACATAATAACAAGTCTTGAAAAAATAATAATAAGGAAATGACATTAAAACAAGTCCAAATAGCATAATAACAAAACAACATCACATATATAATCACTAGAGTGCACCAAATCACATAACACGACCTGATATCATAATAGCAATGAAATGGCATAATAAAAAGTCCTATATATAATCACATAACAACAAGTCCTATATATAATCACATAATAACAAGTCCCAAGATAACATAACAAGTGTCATCATAAAAAGTCCATAATACAATAACATGACATGATCTAAAATATATAATCTAAGAGCTCGCATGCATCTCATCTGCAGTCCTCTTCACTCCACGTGAAGGTGGCTGAGATGAATCATCCTGCTACACGTGGTCCTGAGATGCACCATCTTGTGTCTGTGTAGTATCAGTGTCTCCACCCTCCTCTGCAATATCAATGACTCCACCCTCCCATGGAGTATCAGTGTCTGTACCCTCCTGTACATTATTAAAAGATTTTACATCAGAAGAATATTTTACATGAGAAGAAGTTACTTGCATAATTCACTTATAAAGTAATTAATTACTAAAAATTTAAAATAAATTACCATACGACCATGCTCTACAATACCGTCACTAGTACGTGGAGGTCCACTATCATGAACAAGAAAAGCGGTCGTAGTCAAGTCTTGCAAAAAAAAACATTGTACATCGATTTTGATAATCCCTATAAAAGCAAGGTACACAGTATAAACAAATTAGAAATTATTTTTCTAATTGTCACCTCAAATGATAATGTCGATGGTTGCATTTGGCTCAATCCTATAGCCATACCAATACTGGTAGTGGTATCGACCAGAACAACATATATAAAGCATGAATCAAACTTGTATATATACATAAATTATAAAGTATATATATAGACTACAAGATTATCACAGAAAAGCATATGTGTGATGTAGGCAAAGTAACTGATGGTCGAAGGCATACATGTGATGCACCATCAAACAATCCAGAAGCCTACAATTGCAAAAAATAATGAACATGAATCAAAGTTGTACATAAATTAGTAATAATATAAACACTTCAAATTAATGGATGAAAAACATACTAGTGGTATATGAGGTTGAGCCTCAGTGGTCTACGGGTCACGTGAAGAACTACCCACCTCGGTGCTACACGAAGCACCCTACAAAATTGAAAAAACATATCATACACATCATTACATTAAAAAAATTATTGTTTATTTTAAATGTACATATCAATACAATGTATCTAGATGAAAGTGCATACCGTAAATGGGGCACCAACATCTCTAGGTATTGAGGTAACATGATGTCAGTTCCTCAATGATGTGGTATGATCCATCCTCTGTTCGGAAAAAAATTGACTCATGTTATGGTTCATATGTGGATATATAAGGAATTTAATATTGCGCTGTAAATTATATAAATAAATTTGTACCTATGTAGGCTGATCATCGTCTGCCCACAAGAGATCAACATATGAAGAGACGACATCAGCATGTGCAGCCTCCTCGACATCATCATAACCACCATGGGCAGAATCAACATCATCAAAATCACCATCTCCTCCAGGGGCAGCCTCACTCTGTGGACTCGTACATACATCCCCACATCTCGTGCAAACATGTGCTAAGATGGGGGCAACCCTCACTGCGCGCAACTACTGTACCAAATTGCCTGACAGGGCACTCCCACTGCTCGATGATGGGCAGGTGCTAGAATAAATGGTGATGGAAGAGGAACCAATGGATCATCATGCACATGGTTTCTAACACTGTCGCTCAATTTTGCTCCTGGCCTATCCTGGGGCATGCCTCTCCCAACCCCCTGAAATTATCTAATATCAAAGTAATTGGGCTTTTTGCCCAATTCAAATTCAGCCCATAATTTCTTCAAAAAATACACCAGGAACTCATGATTGGAGTGTGGTGGATGGTCAAAAGTGTCTAGCAATGCCTGAGTGCCTACACCATCGAATAGAGATCCGTGGATTCTTCGGATCTATCTCTTCACCCGTCTTAGGGTTCACAAAATATTGTTTCAAATCCATTTTTATTATTTTTAATTCATTGACTTGTTTGTATGTGAGGCCATCAGCGTAAAATGCACACAATTTCTCCCACCAACTATGATAGCTATCTAGCTCGCTATCTAAAGCCTGTATAGACTGTACAATGCCTTGCATACTATCTGCAAGGCATAACAACTCCGTAGGTGGATGAGGCTAACATCTAATAGTATGAATATCTCTAATCAAAGAATCAATATTCGTCCTAATTGTCTTCCTCAACTGATCAGGTGGAGGTGGAGGTGGAGGTGGAGGTGGAGGTGGAGGTGGAGGTGGAGGTGGTGCTATACCTAATAGCTCATCTATCTCAAACTCATCCATTATGTGAAAATAATCTGCATATATATACAAACATGAAAATTTATAATTACAATTACAAACATGAAAATTTATAATTACAATTACAAACATGAAAATTTACAATTACAAACTATTTAATTTACATTTCACCTTCCAAAAAAACTTATAATTAAATACAATTTAGCAACTTAAATATAAAAAAAGGAAACTCACGTAGATCTATAATATTATTAATAGGTGGGTAATAATAAGCATCATTTAAGAAATATTATCCACTTAAATCAAATAAAACATCATAATGCCCATGCAACTCAAACAATACTTTTTAACATCTAAAGATGAATTAGTATAAGTTCCATCAAAATCATAAAAATAATCATGAGAGAGAGAGAGAGAGAGAGAGAGAGAGAGAGAGAGAGAGAGAGAGAGAGAGAGAGAGAGAGAGAGAGATAGAGATAATGAATAAATAACTCCATTGATTTAGATAATGAAGGTAACTTCAATGGAATTACAATTTAGTACCCTTGCAATATTTATCCATTATCGTCAATTAGGCTACCACTTTATATTTTCAACCTGATAGGATTCGATTCAACTACTCTCTTTTGGTTAAATTAACTAAATTCATTAAATTCATAAGTTATATCTATGAACTTGCCAATACATGTACTACTTTGTTGTGTTCTTTGCTAGAATCGTTGGATGATTTAGTGATCGCAACTAGTAGTACTACACTAAGTTGAAGCTTGAATAAATAGTAGGTTCTCTACTCTTGGAGGAGTTAAAAAAAAAAAACTCTATTTTTTTATATTCAATTTTATATTGGTATTTTCTTGTTCGAAGTCGCAACCCACAAAATGTGATTCCAATATTTATCTATATTTGATAATTATTTTTATTAAATCTGCCACTAGTGTGATTTATTGTCCTCTTAACTTAAATCAAGCTATGTAAATTTAAAGCCTCATAACTTTTGATAGAGAGCATATTTTTTCATGCTTCACATGGCATTGAAAAGGTGGTTCATAAATCTTCATAGATCACACAATTATTTTCTAGAATATTCCCTCGTATTTTATATTTTATTTTTTGTGATTTCACATTCTAGTCATTTACTTGGACATCTTGGCACTTGAAAATGACCGTCTTACATGAGATGAATTTGTTTTATATGTATTGATTTTATTGATCTGTTAAGTTTTTATTTGAGGAGGTATCATAGGTTTCTCTATTCATCCTTTTGTGGTAAAATTAGAAAGGGATAACTATGATTCTTTTGTAAAATGATATCTTGATAAGTTTTATGTGGTGTAATCATTTTCCTTTTATGTATGGAGTCATACCTAAACTAGAAACACTAGAAATTATATAATCTTGGTGTAACATCATTGACCATGTAGGAGTGATTTGATCTAGTATCAAGATCATCATTCTATGTGTATTGCATTGGATATTGATTTCCCCCACACACTTTGGAATAGACTTTAGGAGATCCATGGAGACCCTCATATCTCTCCATTCCTAGAGGATCCTATTGTAGATTGTTTCTTTCCCTTTGTAGATGAAGATCACATACCCTTCGATGGTGATACTTAAGAGGAAATTTATTATATCATAGGTCTTGCATATTTTGACAATTTAGAGGCTTGTCTCACTCTTCAAGTACTCATCCTATCAAGACCTAATATCCATCTTAAATGTTTTTTATTATTTTAGATTATTATCACCAATTCTATAAACCCAATTGATTTAGTCTACATGGCATTAATCACCTTCTAAACATGACCACTTGGGATTCATATCTTTTGAATATATTATCCTTGTTTGAGGAGTTTAGAATTACATATGTTAAATATTATTTTGAGGATATTGATATCCTCTCTCATGATTGGGCTATGTTAGGAAGTAGTGAGGATTAATAGTGATAACTAGAGTATTATAAAATTTAAGAACCCTATTTTCCACACAAACAAAAAAACACATTCATATTATTATTATTTTAAAGTTCAATTTAAACATAAATTAAACATCTAACTTTTACAAAAGAATCCTATAATTAAATACAACATTTAGAAATATAAATTTAAACATTCATACTTTTACGCATGATTAAAACAGAGAGAGAGAGAGAGGGAGAGTAGTTAATTTGAGATACAACAAGTTAGAGAGAGAATAGATAATTTGAGAGATAGAGAGTAGGTAATGATAGAGAGACTATAATGTGTGTGTGTGAGAAAGAGAGGGGGGTAATGTGTGTGTGTGAGAGAGATAGAGAGAGGGGGGGGGGGGGGGTAATGTGTGTGTGTGAGAAAGAGAGGGGATAATGAGAGATTGAGAGAGAGAGAGAGCGTAATGACAGAGATGGTAATGTGTACGTGTGTGTGAGAGAGAGGAGGGGGGTTTATTGTTGATTTTCATCTAGGGTTTATTGTTTGTTAATTTTTTAGGGTTTGTTGTTCATTTATTTTCTATGGCTTATCATTCATTTTTCTCTATTTAGGGTTTAGTGTTCATTTTTTGGTTCAGGGTTTATTGTCTGTTTTTTTTGTCTAATGTTTATTGTTCGTTTATGAATTTTTGTTTTTATTTTTTTTCCTACCATTTAAATACAATTCATGTTTTTTGTTTTTTTCCTACAGTTTTTACTATTCATGTTTTTTGCAATCTTTAAAAACTAAAAATTATTTTAAACATGAAATAAAATAAAATAAAAGACGATTTTCAAACTTTAAAACATTAAAATTAAAAAATAACAATAAATTAACATTTTTTAATGAAAAATAATAAAAATAAATAAAACAAAATATAAAAAATAAAACTAAATACCAGGAAGGAGGTAAAAATGGTCTAGGGGGTCAGCTGGGGTGAAAAAAATGGGTACTGGTGCTCCTCTAGAACGTCTACCCATTTTTGAAACAGTGAAAATGATGGAAAATGGTTTAAAAAAATAAATAAATACATTTCAAAAATGGTCGCCCATTTTTTTTAAATTGGGTGCCTGATTTGAAATAAACGGGTGCTTGTTTAGCTTTGGGCACCTGTTGCTAAATGGGCACTCATTTCTTAATGGCTCGGGCACCCGAAGCTAAACGGGTAAAATCAGGCACCCGTTTCTAGCGGGCTCTTTTCCCAACCCGCAGACTTCCGCGGGATTGGGACCCAACTTTGTGCATTTACCCTAAAATACTCACCAATCATTTCATGTTCATAATATTTTTAGTTTCATATTATCATTAGGCTCATCCAAGCAACTTAGAAAGGTCCAAGTTACACCATGGTAAAAAAAAATGTAAATTAAATTTCTTGGACTAAATTTCAACAATATTTGGTATTCACACAATTGGAATGTTTAGTATTCAACAATCAAAATACAACATCCTTGAAGGCGAGAGCTGATTATAAATAACCAATGTTCCAAAAAAATTGGTATTTTATTTGCAATTCTGAATACAATATACCCTAATCTAGAATGCTAGTATTTTACTGCACTACTTATAACTATTTAATGTTTTATGTAAACAACATATGCTCTACCAACTATGTAAATACGTCTTTTGAGTTCTCCAACAATTTGACAAGATTGAAGCAAAACACAACTTTATCATTTTCTTTAGTTATAATTCAACAATAAATTCATACAATTACACATAAGTTAACTCAAACATAAGGTACAAATATTGATACTGAAAATGCATGCAATTTACATTATACAAAAGACTAAAAATAGACATGAATAAGATATGATGATGACATTTAACATGGGCAAAAGGTTTTGATACACTTCTTAAGAATAAGTAGTCCTAGCACCTACCACTAATTCATATACACAAATTTTCCTAATACAAAGTTGATGGGATCACTAATTTTTTAGCTCTCACTGGTCATGAAATCTGCTTTGAAAGAGTCTGGGAATAATACCAAAGTTGAAAAAGAGTTGTATCTCTCAAATCATAGGCTAAATTTAATCTAAGAAAAAGAATCTCCTAGTAGAACTTAGCCTTTGATAAAAACTAAAACAAAAAATGTTACTACACCTTATATGATTATCTCTTACTAAGTGAAAGAGATGACCGAATTCCATTGCACAAAATCTGAAATGTAAACACCTCATGCATAAAAGCCTGCTATAGGAAAATAGTAAACACCTCATGCATATATAACCCAAACACAACCATGCAATTTCCCGTGACAATTTAATCCATAAATAAAATGACAACGAGATATAGGTAGGGGAAGAGAACCAATAGCTAACATAGTTCCAATAACCATCATGTTATTGTCATAGTGACCCCACAATAGCCGTTATAGTGAAAACACCATTAATAAAATTGTTTTGTATCAATAGCCGATCATTTTTTGTCATTTTATGTTCATAATTGGCCCATTTGTGCAAAACTATTGGGAGATTTGTCCACAAGTACTGGCGATTTTGAGTGGACAGTTACTAGAACATATTTAGTTAGGTATCAGGCGACACTTTGAAATGTGTACTTTTTGACCTTTGTGCATATAACTGATTTCATAAAATGCATCGTTACTACCCAGAAGCTAGATCAATAGCTTTAAGCAGTTAAGACACATACGAAGACAACCAAAAAAAAAATTCAAAATCCGATGTACCGTTTAGGATCCGTGGGTGCACGAAGTTGGCTATGACGGCTATTGGTGATCTTCCCCTAGTTTTAAAGGTAAATGCAAACAAGAATTCATGATGCACCATAACTTATTGGGGAAATTAAAAAGTCGCATTCACAGTAGAGAATGCATTGATGATAGTGGCACAAATATGGTAAAAATTGATGGTTGTGTTGTGTGTGGAAATCTAAATAGTAAGATTCTACACATTTCTAGTTACGTTGTATGTTACTTGGGACTTAATTTGTCTTCTTTTGAATTGGCTTTGTAATTACTAATGTTGAATTTATGTGTTTAGCCAATTTTATTTTCTGCTCTACTTCTAAACAAGAGGGAACAACATTGAATTATTAGTTAGTTAACTAAAAGAAGTGAATTACTCAAGAATAATAAAAATCTTTCTCTAAGAATATTTTGAACTAAAAAAGATTAACACTAAAAATTGGCAGCTTAAAACCAAATTATCTATGTCAAAACAATAATCTGCAATATACTAATCTACACAGACATGCTTTTAAACCCTAAAATTTGGAAGCTTAAAACATGACTACATGAGTCAAAAGAGTGATATCTGACTATGCTACTCTACAAACATATACTACTGAAAATACAAATGGTGAAAAACAATAATCTCTGACTATTCTAATCTACAACACATGCTGCTAAAAATGCAAATGGTGAGAATACAAAGTATTTAACTCTCAAATATACAACTATTTATTTTCTTTGTACTGATTGAAAGAAAAATACTACAACTGCCTTTAGAAATATATTGTAGTAGCTTAAAATTGAAATGAGATACCATTCATGTCTTAAACCCATGCACTTTCTTTCGATAAAGATGGCTAAGAATGGGAAGTGCATCTTATCTTGCATCAATCAACCTACCTAAAAACTGGAAATTTCCTATCCTATGTACACTTTAGCTGAAATTAGAATTGCGTCTAAAGATAGAACCTAACTAAATCCAAAATAACAAAATTTCCATAAAACAAAGTCTAAAGTTTGAACATCACTTAACTCACTGCTATAATAAAATCTTCACATGCAAAGCGTCTAGTCTAAGAAAAAAAAACCTAAAGACTTTTATCATTCAACTCCTTATGAATTCGCGCATCTTCATTTGCAGTTCTTCATTAATCAACGCGACTTGCCCAATCCAAGCTTCCATATTAATTTCATTCATTTTTCGCCACTTCTATTTTAGTTCTTCAATTTCAAAATCCTTGAGTGGCTCTTCCAACATATCACTTCTTAACACTAACTGTAACACTAACCATGATTTAAATCCAAACCCTAACCATTAACCTAACTCTAACAATAATGTAAACCCTAACTATAATCCTAAACTTAACCCTTAACGCTAACCCTAATAGAAAACCAAAATGAACCCTATTCCTTATATAATTAGGCCTACTATATTTTAAACCAAATCAAATCCTAATCCTAATAGTAAACCAAAATTAACCCTAATCCTTATTGAATTGGGCCTACTATTTTGATTCCAATCCTAACTATAATTCTAAATCTAGAATTGAATCAAATGGAATCCTAAATCTAACACTGTACCAATCCAAAACATATAACTATACAACAATATATAATTTGAAATTAATTTATGTCATGTCTTCCAATTCATGTTGTGACTGCTACTAGCTTATATATATTTAATAATATATATAGAATAAGTCAAGACATATCCTTCTCGAGGCAGCTATTGCAATTTAATGTTGATAAATTCATAAAAAATAGGCCCCTCTAGAAGGACATCTCTTGGCCTATTAAATATATATAAGCTAGCACATTTACTATTAAAATTTAAAAAAAGGAAATCTATTGCACAGACATTAAGTGGTCGGACCCACAAGTATCTATCAAAACCCATCATTTAATGTATGTTATTACTGACGTTGTTGTTGTCCGTTTTCAAATATATCGGTGTCGTTGTCATTCTCGTTCCTTAGTGCAACGGTTTTCAGAACGATTTTATTTACTTCCCATTCAACAGAGTTTACATTGCAACATGCTTAAAAAGCTGAAACTTACCACTTTGGACCCCACAATTTGGGTCAAATAATATCATAAAACATAAAATTATATAAGTGAATAGCCCTTAGTTTCAACTTTTCTCTAAACTATAAATTTTTTATACTTTATTTGAGTTTTCTCTCTCTTTTTAATAAATCAAAATTTGTTACTAAAAATAATGACATGCTCGAGATGACAAGAAAAATAGTAAATGATGTCAAAAAATCCTTGAAAAATAACCTTGTACTCTACATCAATACTTTATTTCAATGAAATATTTAAAAAGATAAAGTATAATCTATATGCAAATATTTATGTGTTATGGTCACTCAAAATCTAGATTATAATTAGCCGATAGGCTATATTTGGTGGCAATAGCCACCGGATTCGTTGACAATCAGACGCCATTCTTTTTTCCCAATAGTTTTACCAATTGGTTTTCAAGAATACCCTTGCCTATCTTGTTACGGTTGTTTTTAGGCACCGATGTTGTCATCATTTGATTTTGACCAATGAATTGGAGGCGTGCATTCCATTAAGTTTGTAAGGTGGTCAACCGTCAGCATTACACAACAGTTTGCTCATACTGTACACTGGATATAATGTGATTTTATGCATGTAGAAGGAGGAGATCTTTGATTTTTCCCAAATATATCTTATCATACCAGGACCCTCTGAATTTATCCGTTTGATATGTTGTTTGCATCTTGAGGTTTCCGACCTAACAAACATCTACTATTCCCACCATTAAAGCATAATAGTCGCAAGCATACCAGAGAGCTTGAGCTTGAATGCCATCTTTCTCTTGCTAGCCATGTCAATAAAACTCCCTTTCCAAATATGTTCTTTTTATGCATCAAAACCAAATGTGTTTTAACCCATCATTCCCTATCTACATGCTCTTTATCCTTTTCCATGACAGTGCAATCTTATTGCATGGGTATAATCCATCTAAACTTACTTCAATCGCATTTAATATTAATATGATCTCATTCCATCTATTATGATTATCTACTCATAATGTATAAACTATATTTCCTTATTTTTTAACTTAAGCATCAACAAGCACAACATCACACTAATCCTTCAATCATAGAGTTCATTTATTAACTTGAAAACATATAGAATTATAAATCCATTACTTTTAATACAAGTGCATGGCATTCATCATATAAAACTCATTTACTATTCATGTAGCATGATATACATTCCATTACTATGCAAATCAATCTATTTCCTATTAGCTATATTCTAAGGCGTCAATACCTTTTAATCCCAATTTTCTTTTACATTCTATTATACATCCTCATCATTCCATAAAATAATACAATTAAACCATATTGCAACTACTTTCCTAATTTCCAACTACTACATACAAGAATATTACATTACATGAACTCCATTATATTCGTTACATAAATTTGCTACAAGGTACATCCACAATCATCATGAAGAATAATCCATATCCACACACGAAGAATCCAAGAGAACATCTCAATGGCTAAAAAGCACCAACCACCCCTCGTGCTAGGAGATGACACAAGGTCCCAACACACACTCTAAACCTAAAATGGTACCCTAACTAAAGAGACTAACCACACGAGGACTCTCATGCAAGAACCCACACATTACTACAAGAACAAACTCTCAAAGGCATACAACTTAACAAGACATAAATGCTTCCAACAATGCATAATCATAAATCATCAAGGTGGACACATGTAGGAGTGGAGTGTCATCACATGTCATCCTCATAACATAATAAAATAAGGCACTAGCCTGATGGACATGTGAAGCCATCTCAACCTATGAGAGACTAAGGGAGATTAACTTATCGTCTTCATGACCTTCTCATGCTTATCCTTAAACATCCTCCCTAGGACTAAGTCATGAGGCTCAAATCAATTTATTATCTTATTAATGAATCTAGCTACCCAACCCATGAATTGTTAGGTTATCACTTATTTATGAATCATGGTAAACTTCAATGTGCCCTGAGGTCTAGTCTTCATGCATCCTTACAAGGAACCTTAGGCAAGCCTATCTCTCGTGACTCTGGTCATCACAAGGAAGCCCACTTACCCTAATATGGCCCAAAAATAAATCACAAGAGACTATAAACATGAAAATATAACATGAAAATATAACATACACAAGAACATCCACACATACTATTGCAACATACACAAGGCTACAACAACATCAAATATAACAAAATGAGCCTCTTGGCCAATAAAACCAAGCCATTAAATTTGTCATCAAATCTGTCATCAAATAAGAAGATAACATAACAACAAGGCCAATCCACTTGCTGGTCTCAAAAAAATAATATAACTTACTCATCAACATGGAGAGTCTAAAACATTCACAAAGACATGGAGAGGTAAATATACATAAAACCATCAAAATACATCAAAACTGATCAAAGCCAAATCTGGAAAATATCAATAGCCCTCAATAAAGCCTCTAGTACAAAAATTCAATCAGAAAAATTAATCAAAATACTTGCAAAGCTTTGAAAAACACGTACCCAATAGGTTAGCGCATTTACCCAATAGGTTAGCGGTTTTACCCAATAGGTTAACGTGTTTATGCAACAAGTTAGCACTTTTGCTAAAACAATGCAAATACATAAATTTAACAGAAAACTTAAGAAAAATTTCGGCAAAAATATAAAATCATACACTTAACCAAATCTCATGAAACAAAGACCTACAAGGTCACCCAGAAATAAGGAATAAAAGGGCATAAATAAATAAAATCTAACCAAGCATAAATAAAATTATATCAAAGTTTTTCTCATGGTAAAACACATAAATAAACCAGAATAGACACTCATACAACCTCTGAACAACCCAACAAAACACACACGGGATAATCCTATTCAGAAAGGGGATTCTAAAGCATCCCAACAACCAAATAAGTTCTTAGAGAGGAAGAAACATTTCTCAGGAAGCGTACAGAGTCGTGAACGACATTATCAAGAAACCAATTATATATTTTTTGGAAGCAACTATACAAAAACACCATATAATATCAAGTTTCTCCCCAAATATTTATTTCCAAAACAATATTAAAACCACAAAATAAATATTATTTTCAACCCATCTCCTGCAAACAATGTGCAGACACAAAGCATACAAGGAAGCCATTAAAGTAAAAATAATACAAAGGCTCAAGATCCAACCTACAACCAGAAGTGATGGAATGTAGCTTAAGAAGAGCTCGCCACAAAGACAAGCCAAAATCCAACCAGCTCCAGCCAAAATCTAAGTGTAAATCCAAAACCAAAGGAAAAATGCTTGCTGGAAAAAAATTTAGAGAATAGCCAACCCCCAAAACATCACGGGAATGAAAATAAAAAGAAAACAATAATCAAAACCCTAACTTCAATCTCAGCCAATCAAAATATTTCATTTTGGAATATATTTTATCAAGGTCCTCAAGATTGATTGCGCTCTGCAACTAGGGCACAAACCTCGGTGGTGCTGCTGGTTGGAGGACGCTACCACATGCAAGGGCTCCCTGGACTTGCTGGGAAGCCCTCGAAACATTTATTACTCTCCCTGCAATAAATGGAGCCGAATAAAGGTGACCCCAACAACCTAAAACCGCCCATTCTTTCCTCTACGAATGGTCGGGAACAACGAAAAACCTTCATCCAGGTGGTGGAGGGCAAGCGATTTTTGTTCCCTAAAGATGCAAAGTTCAAAGCCGCTCTCCACCATGAAGATGGAGCCAATCTCACGGGAACACAAGGTGAGGTATACTCATCCAAATGCATCACCATTAAACCTAATGACTCAATGCTCTCTGCCATTTCTTCTGAGATTTCTAGACTTAGGGATTCAACAATTTTTTTCGCTACCTTTGATGTAAATAACTTACCATCTCATCAATATATGAATAAATGGCTGCAAGATGTGTGGGTCAATAAACTAGGGTTTCACTTTTCATTTTGTAGAATGATTCAAAAGGGTTTGTTTCTAATTTTCTTTGACAATAAGGAAAGCCAAAGCAAAATTGTAAATAAGCAGTTTTGGTCGGTAGGGAATTCATCTTTTAGGTCTATTCGTTGGGACCCTGAGGCTTGTAACGATGAAATTCTCGCCCTTTCCTCCCCGAAATGGATAACCATTAAGAATGTCCCGGCCTTCCTTTGGTCCTGTGTTGATAAAATTGCAGAGCCCTTGGGGAAAATTGTAAAAACTGACTCCTCTCCCTCGGTACTCCCTCATCTTGATGCTAGACTTCTCATTGCCTTGAAACCAGGTATGGTATACCCTGCTGAAATTGTTATTCGCCTTAACAATAAAACTTACTGTTGTTCAATTGAGTATATGGGTGGAATTGATGCCTGCCATTTTTGTAAGGTTAGTGGCAATTTTAGAAGTAAATGTCCCTTATTATCAAATAAATCTTCAAATTCTAAGACTTGGGCCTCCGGTCCCCCCCCTATAGCTAAAGCCTCGCCCTCTAAACCTGCCCCCTCATCCCCCCCTCATGTCCCTTCCTCGCCCCCCCCCCCACTTGCATCTTCTCCTTTCCCGTCTTCGCTCCCCCACAACCTTCCCCCTTCCTCCTCAGCCTCCTCGATGGCTAACTCCATCCTAGACTACATAAATGCTATGAAGGCGGCCCTAACCGCTGCTCAACCTCCTCCTTTTAATCCCATTGAACTGGTTGGTACCCTTGCTCACCTCTCAACCCTAAGGACCCTTAATGCCCAACAGTTAGTGATGGAAAAACTAAGAAAAGCAGCTGAAGCTAGGAAAATTCTTGAGCAAAACCTCTTCAATCAGAAATTGGAAATTGAAGCCTCTCGGTGTCAATTACCTGACCCGGAGGACATTAATAGGGGTGTTCCAGCTATAGCAGACACCATTAACAGGGCCTTGGTCCAGGACCCTAAACTACCCACTTGCAAAGAACTTAGTGGACTCAATACTAAGGAATCCCCTACGCTGCAAGGGGAAATCGGAAGACCTACTATGGAGGAGGTACCAACAAACCCTCTAAGGAAGACCTTGCTAGTGATGTCTCTTATACTGCTAGCACCCTTATTATTGCCCTGAAGGCAGAGCCAACTGCCACTCAAGGTGTGGAGTCCAGCATAGACCCCTTCACTCCTGTGAACAACAACTCTGAACAAGGGCTGGCAGTTACTCAAGATGGATTTACTATGGTTAAACAAAGGAAAAATAGGAGGAAAAGATCTCCTAAGAATAGTAAGGATAGTGCTAACAGGAAGGAATCCCTAGGTCCTGAATAAATCTCCGAGGCAAGGAAAAAGAGAGGTAGACCCTCCTCTTCTATTGCATTTGATGCTAACAATATAGAAAACAAAGAGGATTGACCCAAGTGTTTTGAGGGATTTAAATCCCAAACTGACCCACCCAAACCAGGTGAATCATGCTGAAAATAATCTCTTGGAACATCAAGGGCTTGATCGGAAGTACATCATAAAGAGATTTCTTAATGCACATAAGAATATGGATTGCCTCCTTTTGCAGGAGCTAAAAGTTGTGGGCTTCACCCTAAAAATTGGTCTCAAATGTATCTGGAGGGAGGCTACCTCTTTTTACACTAACCATACCAAAGGAAAAGGTGGCGTAGCCATACTCCTTAGTCCTAAATGGGCCAACAAAGTGGATAACTGGGGACAATCCCCCTGTGCTAGGGCTATATGCATCTCTATTCAAATGGGGAACCAGAGGTTTGGAATTTTCTCTATCTATGCCTCGAATGACTACAAAGAAAGGGGAGAACTATGGAACTGGCTAACTGGGCTAAAGGATATTCCTTGGATTATTGGGGGAGACTTCAATATGGTTGAATCTGCCAGTGATAAAAAAAGGTGGCAACAAATTTGACTGGAAGGAATGGAAAGGCTTCAATGGGATATAATGATCAATAAACTCCATCTCTTTGACCGTATTACTGGAAGAAAAGACAATTTGAACACTATATGGTACACCTAGTGCAACTATCAACAGTTGAATAAAAAGATCTACTGCAGAGTGGACATGCTCTACTTCAATAAATCCCACTTTGAGATTGACAAAGGCCCTAATGGAGATCACTATCTTGTCTCCCCATTTACCTTGTCAGATTACCACCTGATAATAATAGGAACTGACCTCTCCCCAGTTCCTCCCCCCTCCACCTCTAGATTTCCTTCGTTCATCCTCAATACTAGACTCCTAGAAGATGAGGGCCTTCACTCTGCCCTAGCCTTTATCAGACTGTTTAACAAAAATAATATGAACCAGCTCTCTAGTATACATGAATGGAATGCAAACATTAAAACTTGGACCATCCTTTGTCAAACAGTGGGTAAAAAGAAGGCCAAGGATGCCAGGAGGATAGAAAGATTACTTCAGGAGGATCTATGTACTATGGAAATGAATCTTCAAAACTCCCCTAATGATGAAAACCTTACTTGCACTTTGATGACAATCAAAGATAACCTCAGGAAGTTTCAGAACCAGAAAATTAAAGGGCTAAAAACTAGGTCCAAACTAAATTGGTTGGACTCGAGAGACAAGGGCTCCAAATTCTTCTTCCATATGCTCAAAGTTAAGGAGGCTAAAGAGATAATCAATGCTATATAGGACAACAACACTCATATCATAGACTCCCATGGGATCCTAGAATTCTTCTCCCACTATTATCAGAAGCTTTTTACCTCAGATGAAGTAAATGACGACCATAGACATGCTAGAGAGCTCATTAAGCAATTGACCTCACCCAAACTTAATGATGAGGACTTTGAGTTTGTACGGCACCCTATCTCAAGAGAGGAAATTGTTATGGCTATCTCCTCTATGGGCAATAATAGATCCCCTAGACTAGATGGATTCCTAGTGGAGTTTTATAAGAAAAACATTGGATGGACTGTAGGAGACCTCCATGACCTATATCTGGAGGCTATTTCCAAAGGAACCCTAGGCAAATAGATCAACCAAGGGCTTATCAAGCTCATCCATAAGGAGGGAGACAAGAATTTGATTAAGAATTGGAGGCCTATCACGCTACTAAATGTATCTTGTAAAATACTGGCCAAAGTAGTAGCAAACAGGTTAATTAGAATCTTGCCAAAAATAATTAGCCCTACCCAAAGAGGCTTTGTTAAAGGTAGGTATATCCTTGAGAACTTGATGACTTGCTAGGAGTCACTTGAATGGGCAAAGGTCTCCGATAAAAATGGGGCTATGCTATTAATAGAATTTGAAAAGGCATATGATAGGATGAATGGGGATTCATAAATCAGATGCTATCTAGTCTGGGCTTCCCAAAGTCCTTCTGCAAGATTGTTCAGACACTACTTAGTGATGCCAATGCAGTTGTGGATTTAATGGATTAAAATATGACAACATCACTCTCTCCAAATCAATTAGACAGGGGTGTCCACTTGGCCCGACCCTATTTGTCCTGGTTGCGGATGCTATGCACTATATACTAAAGGACTTCAGCTTATCCCCTAGGTCAAAGGAATTTCACTCCCTAACAAAGAAAAAATCATTAATATCTAGTTTGCAGATGACATAGGTATTTTATTCTCCCTAGATGAGGAAAATTTAACACATCTTCTTCACAACATTGAGATCTTCTGTAAAGCCTTATGCAGTAGAATTGCCCTTCATAAATCTACCTTGCTAGGTTGGACTGACTCCCCTCCTATCTAGCTGTCTAAGTTCGATCTGAAGTGGGGAGGCCCAAATACCATCATCAGATACCTGGGAATTCCCTTCTCTGTCTCCCCGAACTTGAAATAAATGTGGGAATGGTTCAGAAATAAGGTGGAAAGAAGCTCACTAAATGGAACCAGAACTTCCTATCCCTAGCAAGTCATTTTCAGGTCTATCATAAACTATTATCTTCATATAACATATACTGCTCCTCAGCCTGGTTATTCAGCAATTACCAGTTCAACTACATACAAAAACAAATCAAGAACTTCCTCTGGGGAGGCCCAAATACCATCATCAAATACCTGGGAATTCCCTTCTCTGTCTCCCTGAACTTGAAATAAATGTGGGAATGGTTCAGAAATAAGGTGGAAAGAAGCTCACTAAATGGAACCTGAACTTCCTATCCCTAGCAGGTCATTTTCAGGTCTGTCAGAAACTATTATCTTCATATAACATATACTGCTCCTCAACCTGGTTATTCAACAATTACCAGTTCAACTACATACAAAAACAAATCAGGAACTTCCTTTGGTCAGATGGGAAGGGCAAAAGGAAGCAACATATTGTTAAATGGGATTGGTGTATCAGATCTAAGATGCAGGGAGGTATGGGCCTCAAAGATCTCAAAATTCAAGGAACTGCACTGGCTGCCAAATGGATTTGTAAAGCCCTTGATGGAAACGAACCCTGGAAAGTGCTTGTTAGAAACAATATTCAATGCTCCACCCCAAAAACAACAAAAATGTGGAAGAACCTACCCATGGGAGACCTAATTGCTGGGAATTTTGATGTCTCCCTTGCGGGTTTAGAAGTCTTCAAGTCTATATGGAAGGCTTGGAACCATGTTAGACAATAGATCATCAATAAAGACATTCTAGATAAGAAGGGCTCTCTCAATCTAGGAAGGTCTATATGGTGGAATGCTCTGCACAATGGGAAACAACTAGCCTGTCTTCAACGATGTTCTACCCTCAAATGGCACAATCAGGGACTGATCACATTTGAACACATTTTGGAAGATGGTATTTTGACATCTTGGGAAACTCTCAGCTCTAAATTCAACCTTCCCCTCTCCCAGGCCAGAACCTACAACATCCTTAAGTCTGCACTTGCTCCCATCCTTCCCTCTCCTAACCCCTCCTCCCCCTCCCCTCTAGCCTCCCTCTGCTGGATAGATGGCTCTACCCTCTTGCTAACCAAGGCCAAAATGATCTACTCTGCCCTTTCTGACTCTGTGGATATTCTTGAGCACCTTAACAACACCTGGAACCTTTTGTGGGATACAAAAAAATGGCAGTCTAGCCTCTCGAGATTCTGGTCTAACCCGATTGAGCCAAAAAATATTTTTTTTGCTTGGAGACTCCTGCTTCATAAACTGCCACTTAAGGATAACAACGGTGACCCCCTACTGTGCAAACTTTGTCGTATCCCTGAATCAATATACCACATTTTTTTTGAATGTCATTTTCCCGAAGAAGTCTGGAATTTGTTTTGTATCTCACTTAATAACAATTGTTTTACTATTGAAGAGATGGTATTTGGTTATGTTAGAGGTGGCAAGAAACATGCTAATCTTTTCTGGTTTGCTCTCTCATTGAAAATTTTGTGGATCATTTGGAAATCTAGGAATGATGATGTGTTTAATGGAAAGAGTAGGAACCTCATTGAGTCTCTTACGAGACTCACCCGCTACCTTGTTGCTATGCAGGTCACAATGGTACTAAGATTGGAGGAAGACAAATTTAACAGGTGGCTAAAGAATGGAACTACCCTAGTTTTTATTAGAGAGCTCTCACATGGCTTCACTTGGGATCGTATGGGAAGCAAGAAGACTCATTTTGAATAGGGGTTGATGAGATTCATGCAAGAGATGGAGGCATGACAACAAAGAGAAGACTTCATTGAGCTGGAGCTAGAAGGACTACCCTCCCATCCCTTCAAAGATCAATTTGCTGAAGGAAATGTGCTGGTCTGGTATGAGGGAGAGCTAGGTTGGACTGCATGGCTCCCCCCCATGGGCGACAACAATGATCCTGATTCCTCCTTTGTGTTTAGTTAGCTATATACCCCATGATGCATTTTGATATGTCTCTCATTTTGTGTAATTTTGTAATTCAGCTCCAATGTATATGATCTTATATCATAACTCGTGATCCCGCTTGATATAGCTCCTGCAATTTATGTTTTAACTCTTTAGCTGGTTGCAAGGTATCTAGCCAAGACTCTTGAATTTTGTAATTGTTGTTTATATGATGCTTAATACAAAAAAATATATTTTACCAACCCACCATATATTATAATGTATTCTCCCATCTAGAATTTAGCCAATGAGAGTAAAGGGTAGGTATATTAAATATAAAATACATTTATCCACCCAAGTGGGAATGTTTTATTATTATTATAATTTAATGTGTTCATACACCCCACTTAGGAAATGAAAGTTAAACTATTAAACAAACATAAGTTATAAATAAATAAATTATTTAATTAAATTAAATTAAATATAATCTCATAAATAATCAAACCAATAGTTTTTAACGGTAGGTGGGGAATATAATAAACTCATTTACTCTTGCAACGAGAGAAGTAGCTAAAATTATATAAAATGTTATTTACCAAGTAACAAGAGAAATGTAATAAGATATTATAAAGTATTGATTACCAATGCACAAACAATAAAGACCATGCCCTATTAAATATTTAAGGGCCATTTAAAATAAAACCAGTTAAATAATTAAATATAAGTTGAAAAGGCTAATAAAATAAAAAGCCAACTAAATAAATAAATATAAATAACCAAGGCTCAATAAATAAATTAAAAGCCACTAATAAATATTAATTAGCATTAAAATATAAAAGCACTATTAAATAATAAACAATAAATAAATAAATGTCAATTAAACAATAAATCAATAATAAATAAATAAACATTAAATACCAAATAAGTAATTAAACCATAAACATTAAGTGAATAAATAAATAAATAATTAAATATCAAATAAATGATCAAACCTCAATAAATATTAAACAATAAATACCAAATAAATATTAAAATCACACAAAATAAATAACCATAAAATATCAAATAATTTAATACTCAAAGCCAATAAATTAAATGCATTAAAATAAGCATTATTAATTATAAAATCACACATTAAGGATCACATAATTAATCTAAACATAATCAGATAAATCAACCATCTCTAAACATACTCACAATACTGAAAAGATCAAACTCACTAATTGACGTGGCGAATTACGCCAAAGATGCTACTACACTTGGTGCACATCTTAGAACTAGAGTAAGTGAGGGGAACTAATGTCATCTCCGAACCATATAAGCCATTGGAATTAAAGACACGCTTAGACCTGTGAAGCCAAGTGGAATCGATGTCTGGTACCTGCAAGGTCCTGCAACCATAAAACGATAATACAACATATACATATATATCATAACAGGCAAGTGATAGAGTCACGACGACACATTGTGCTCACAATGAGTGATGTTGAATCATTTCTATCACAAATATAGTCAAACACATTTCTTAAGCACATCATCAAATGTAATAATGAAATAGGGTTAGTGTAATCATATTCAACATCAGATCCATGATCAATATAATCTATCGATAATCTATCACATAGTAAGCATATAGTATCCATCAAATAACATGATCAATAATGATAGTATCAACATCATATAAATCACCCAAAATAGCATATGCCCAATAATGTCTATCATCACAATGCGTAACTAAAACACATGAACAATCATCATCCAAATCATCATAGATAGTCAAGATAAGTCTATCACGCATGAAATGGAAATCAACTCTAATCAAAACAAGTCAAGTCAAGGGTGGACACTACAATCCCCTTGTTTCGGTAGAGGATTTGCAGAAAATTGAAGAAAAATTCATATAATTTAGTGATAAGCTTCTATAGCAAGATTTGATAACCTGTCTGCCTTAGCCCCTAGGATTTTTCCTCCTTCGATTTTCTCTTACTTTGGAATATGTGTCGTTAAATAAATTTCTTGCCTTTCTAATGACGCCAGTTCAGAAGCCCAGGATGAACATAAGAATTGAGGTATTTGGACAAAATTTTGTGTTAAGTAATCGATACCCTTGTTGATGAAATCGAACATAGGAGGTTCACTTCTCTTTCTTTTTTTCATGGAAATTCGGAGGAGATTTCAAGTTTGTTTTTAATTAGTGAATGTTACCATCAACATAATAAAGAAATATATACTTTGGTGTTATATTATGAGCATGATGTTTTGTGAGAGATGCAATGTATTCTATGGACCTATACAACCAAAGAAACGATATGATTAGATGTGTAGATCAAGGTGTTGTATGCAAGAAGAAAATTTGTAGCTTGAGTAAATAGATAAGATGCATTAATTGAGGCTTGAATTGTGTAACGATTTGTGAGTGCATGTAATCTAGAATTCTAGAAAAGAGGAATGTGGAATAGTATAATTGCATACATTGTTTTTAAAGTCTCTTGCACCAACTGGACCTCGTACTCTTGCACAAAGCGAACATCATAGATTGATTGCATAGCTTCTTCAAGAGTCTCTTCACATCTTTTTATGATGTTGTTTGCAAAGTCTTCTATATTGCTTTGGTAAAAGCCTGGCTAATCCACAAATGTTGATTCTACTATAGATAAAGGTGTCTCATTTCCTTGTGGTGAAACGATGTTATTCTCAGGGTCACTACTAGATATAGTAATAATAGCCTCGAGAACTTGTGGATCTGCCATAGCCTGACACAAATTCAACAAAGCAATACCAATATCAATAAAAGTTGTCATTATTAGGGGTATAGTTGTTCACCGAGGCCTAAACAACGAGAAAATTTGTCACACCGTAACATAATCAAAATATCTAATCTAATATGTTTCTTTTGATCTGAAAAAAAAAATGAGAATCACAAATATATCTGCGAAAAGTAGAAACTCCTCTGCGAAACCTCAGCGATTTTTACCCGGGTCTGGGAGGCATCTCGAGCAATGGAAGAATAGTTTTGCTCCTTTGGAGGATCAAATTGTTGCTACTCGCTTGGAGAATGGTCTTAATGCCCTAATCCCTGAAGTTACAGGGGCTAATTTAACAACTTTAAAGCTTAATGATATCAGTAGAAGAGCCCTGGGGGCTTTGTCCAACCGTCTTCCTTTTTTAGAAGCCCCCTCAGCTTCTTCGGCGGTGAATTCTGAGCAACAATCTATAAGAAGGGTAGGGTCTCCCTGTACAATTCAGAAAACCACTTTATTTCAGAAGAAGCAGGCGCCCCTCATTCACTCAAGAGATATATCATCATCGGGATGCCCTAACAAAATAAGATCTCCTATCTTGCGGTCAGAGACTCTATCGAAGATCCAGAGGAATATGTCTTTGGGGGCTAACAGAACCATACTTGGGGTTAGAAAACCCTCTTCATATAACCTAGATTCTTTTACCAGAAGAAGGGAGGAGGTCTTCCCTAAGAATGGCCCTTTAAACTTTCAGAAGCCGTCAGACTTCAATACAGATAATATTATGATTATAAGTAATAATCATACTGATAAGTTATGGGACTGTTACAACGCACATGGGCTCTTTGGCAAATGGTTCGATTATGGCGTTCCGTCCTCGAAGATTCAGCAATGGCTGAAATCCTTCACGGGAAACCAGATAAGTATCATGAGCTTAGAAAATGATTTTTTATTTATCAATTGCAATACTGCGGATCTTAAAGATAATTTACTTAAAAATAATCAAAGGTTTTTTAAGGGCTACTGTTTTAAATTTTTCAATTGGAAACCTAATTTTTCCCCTAAAGATGTTGAGAAAATTAGGGTTCCAAAGTGGATTCGATTCCCTAACATGCCGGTTGAACTAATCCATAATGAGGTCCTTAAAAAATTAGGAGAATTTTTAGGAGGTTTTGAGGGTTTGGAGGATAACTATCTGGAATCCTTTGATATCAAAATTTTAGCCAATATTGAGATAGGTAAATCAACATTTGATCCCATTAAAATTATTACAAATCACTCAATTTATGAAATCAAACCAGAGACCACCGTGAATGATTTCATTCCTAGGACTTGTATCTCCTCTGATCAGGGGTAAAAAAAAACATGCATTAAGGCTTCTAGGGGGGAGGTTTTGAACATTAAATTCAACCCTATGGGTGGTTTCATGTTAAATAAACAAAATATGGGATCTACGGTATCAAATAACACACTTAGGTTATCAGAATGCAAGGAAAATGAAATTTCACTTGAGGCACCTGTAGTGGAACAGAGGAGGAGAGACCCTGTGAACAAACAGAGTCTCTCGCCGATCCCTACACCAACAGCCAACAAAACTCTTAACGACTTGAACATTGAAGATGAAACTAATGGCCCCCTTATCTCGGAAACCACCCCCATTCACCAGGAAGCTTTATCAACTCAAAATAAGAACACAATGGAGGAAAATGACTCTTTAAGCAACTTGTCCCTAAGTTTGGAAAATAGGGACAAAAATAAAAAGAAAAAAGAAAAGAAAAAGAAAAAGAACAAAAAAAGCAAAGGGAGAAACAAAAAATGAAAGAACAATAAGGAAAAAAATCATTCAACAGATAAGAGTACCATAATGATGAGTGGTGATGATAGAAGAGCCCTTGAAGATAAATGCATACTTGAATATGTGGGTAACTCTGTTATAGATGACCTTATGGAGTTATTTATCAATGAGATTGCTGATGAGGATGAACTTGCATTGTAGAAATCTCTATTAGCCAGAGAATTGTGCAAGCCCTTCTCTGAGGTTATGACCACCCCTCCCTTTGGTGATGTGGCAATTGAAGTCGAGGAGTACCTAGGGCTCGCTAACAATATAGGGCAATGCTCCCCCCTTGACTTTGCCACTGACCAAAAGAAGTGTGGTAGGAAATCTGTTTCTGAATTACTCTCCAAGGTTGGTTGTGTGGTGGGCCAGACAAAAATCACTAATATTTTTGAGGTAGGGAAGGGGAAGATCCTTCCCAATGAACCATGAAACTCCTTATATGGAATGTTAGGGGCATGAATGCTCCTAACAAACAGTGTATCGTAAAATGATGCATAGCCAAATACAACCCGAAATTATTCTTAATACAAGAGACCGCACTAAATAACAGTGAATTAACAAACTTAAAGAAAAAAATAGGTATCAGAGAACTTGAAGGGCAATCTGCCTCTGGAGCATCTGGTGGACTAGCCATCATATGGGACCCGAGGCTAGTTTCCTTCAATTTGATAAGGAAGACCTCGAATTGGATGTGTGGAAGAGTTGTTAGCTTCAAAAGCAACTTAAATTTCACATTAATTAATGTTTATGGCCCCACACAAACACATGCAAAAAAACAAGTCTGGGAGGAAATTGAGAATTTCCTTCTAAATGAAACTGATCAAACCTGCCTTATTGGTGGAGACTTCAATGCAATTCTGGATCCCAAGGAAAAGTGGGGGGGCAATAACAAAATGACTCAAACATGCTTAGATTTTAGAAATTGGATGCATAAATGTAACTTGCTAGATTTAACTGCCAAAAGTGAGGCCTTTACCTGGAATAATAGAAGACAAGGCTTCTGCAATATTGCAAAAAAACTGGATAGATTTTTCCTATTTGGTAATATGTCACAGTCCTTTGAAACCTTTGTCCCTCCCATCTCTGGATCAGATCATTTCCCGGTCCAATTAACTATAACAGAAGCTCTAAAATCAACTAAAACCCCCTTTTGCTTTGAAAAAATGTGGCTTAGAGATGAAAATCTATTACAACTCATTGAAAATTGGTGGAATGACACTAAAGTCTTAGGCTCCAAAACCTTCAAAGTAGTAACCAAACTTAAGAAGATTAAGCAACAATTAACAATTTGGAATAGAGAACACTTTGGAAATATCTTTTCACAAAAAATTGAGACTAAAAAGGAGATGGAGATTATTAATGGTGAAGTGATCAAGTATGGGATGAACGACCTCTTATATCAAAGGGAAAAAAGCTGTTTGGCTCATTATGAGGAAATTTTAGCTCGTGAAGAGATTTTTTGGAAACAGAAATCAAGGGACAATTGGCTTGAAGCCGGTGACAGAAACACGAATTTCTTTCACAATAGCACTAGAAATTGTAGAGCATTAAACAGAATCAACAAGATCAAATTGGCATCAGGGGACTTTACTAATAACCTAGAAATCATTGCTAAAATTGTTGTGGGGTATTTTGAGACTATCCTTAATAATAGGGAGGGCTCTAAATGGACTAAGGAGAGTGATTTCTTAAAAAATATTCTGAAATTAATATCAAAAGAACACAACTTAATGCTCAACAAAAAATTAACAAAAGAAGAAGTAGAATCAGCCTTATTTCAAATGGGTCCAGACAAGGCTCCTGGCCCCAATGGGTTCCCGACTCACTTCTATCAAAAATGCTGGAGCTTCATGGGTGGGGAAATTACTGAGGCCTTAGAGGGGATGAGAAACTCTGGGAAAATTCTCAAAGAACTCAATAATACTTTCATCACCCTAATCCCAAAGAAGGACGTCGTGGAAAGTTTTGAGGACTATCGCCCAATAGCTTTATGTAACACCCTATATAAATTACTCACTAAAATAATGGCAAACAGATTACTGACCCTCCTCCCCATAATTATCAGTGAGGAACAGACAGGTTTTGTGCTAAATACATCCATTTATGGTGGTATAATCATTGCTCAGGAGGCTATTCACTCAATACAAAACAACAAAGTACCGAGTATGTTGATTAAATTGGACATCAAGAAAGCATATGACAAAGTGGATTGGCACTTTCTTTGTAAATGTCTGGATGCTTTTGGGTTTAATAAGCAATGGATTAATTTAGTATTCGAATGTATCGCTACTCCAAGGATCTCAATCCTTGTCAATGGGGCCTCAGAGGGCTTCTTTGAAATTTCCAGAGGCCTTAGACAAGGGGATCCCCTCTCCCCCTTCCTCTTCATTATAATGGCTGAATATCTAGGTAGAATGATTAACTAGGCCAGAGAAAAGGTTCATCTTGTTGGTATCAAAATCACCTCTAACATGGAGCCTATAACCCACCAACAATTTGTGGATGATACCATGTTGTTTGGGTCAAGCAGCCATATGGAGGCTAAAAGAATCAAAAAAATCTTGAACAACTACACTATGAAGTCTAATATAACTTTCTTTAACACAAACAATGACTTCAAACAAGAATTCTACAAATCCTTAAATTTAAAGAAGGAGAATTGCCATGTAAATATTTGGGTCTCCCCTTAGACAAAGGCACTGGATCATCCAGTCTCTGGAACCAGGTTGTGACCAAGATTACAAATAGAATATCCTCTTGGAAAGGTAAATGGATTTCATCTGCAGGGAAGGCCACTTTGATCAAGGCGGTCCTCTTGGCCATGCCTATTTACCAACTCTCATGTATGGACCTTCCTGCTTCCAAGAGGAAGGAAATTACTAGTCATATAAGGACTTTTTTCTGGCAAGGTTCGGAAGACAAGGCTAGACTTCCACTGATTGCCTGGGACAAGATTTGCTTACCCAAGGAAATGGGTGGTTTAGGCATCAAAGACCTTCTTATCCATAGCAAAGTGCTGGGGGCCAAGTTAGTCTGGCAGATGTTTTCCAACCCCAATGCTAAATGGGCCCGTACCCTTTTTAACAAATATCTGCATAACCTAGATCCTATAAGCATCTTTAGGATCGCTCACCCTCCTAAGGGTTCTAGAATTTGGAACTTCATGCTAGAATGCAGGAGCATCATATCTGATAAGTTAACTTGGTCCATTGGTAATGGGTAGGATGCCATGTTTTGGAGAGACTCCTGGGGGGCCTTCCCCCCCCTCATCACTCTTCCTAATTTTAAGTCAATTATTCCCACCCTTGAAGGACTCTGGGGCTCTCATGTAAAAGATTACATTGAACAATTTAGCATAGGGCACCTGAAAAAATGGAGATGGAAATCAATGATGCATCTTGATATTCTGGCCCAAGAGAGATCCTTCTTATCTCAGATTCTGGCCTCAAGAAATATTGCCCTTTCTCCTGATTCTGACAAATTGATATGGGCTGGCTCTAAAAAGGGAAGATATGAATCAAAGGAGGGATACAAACAAATACTAAATAAAAAACATATCCCTCGCTCCAACCTACCCTTATATTTATGTTGGGATAAAAGGTGCCTTCCGAAAGCAGGTCCGTTTGCATGGCTGGCTATTCAGAATCAAATCCTCACTTCTAAGACTTTTAAGAAACATGGATATGAAGGGCCGAGTAGGTGCCCTTTATGTGAAAAGGATGAGGAGTCTTCTAATCACCTTTTGGTGACTTGTGATTATGCTCATAATTGCTGGGGTTGGCTAAGAAAGCAGATGATCTGGTATTCCCCCATTCCTAATAATATTTTGGATCTTTTTCACGCTTGGCCAATTTGGAACATTGGCAGCATGTTTGAGCACTTATGGATCATAGCCCCATCTATCATGATTTGGGAAATATGGAAGGAGAGAAATAGGAGGATTTTCAAAGATAGCAAAATGCAATGGTATTAACTGGTCAATAAAATTGAAGCCTCCATAGTTGAATTAGTAAATAACCAAACCCTAAATCTTCAGAAAGACATCAATATGTCTTACTGGGATGAAAAAATGAGATTAAGATGGAAAGGTCTAATAATTCCTCCCTTCATTGGTAAAGGTTCCCTAGCAAATGAGCTATCTCGTAAAAATTGTAAATGGATCCCTCCTATCAAGGGCTGGTTTATATTGAACTTTGATGGTGCCTCGCGGGGTAACCCTGGGAGGGCAGATTTGGGTTGTTGCCTCCACAAGTCAAATGGGGACGCGGTGGCCTTTATGGCTCTCCCCTGCGGATCTAGTACTAATAATGTGGTAGAAATGCAAGCACTAGATGTAGGAATAAACTTGGGCATTTTACTTAATATTAAGAAGATTGTCATTGAAGGTGATTCGTCTATTATCATCAATGCCCTTAGAAAAGGGTCTATGCCTGATTGGAGACTTAATGCTTCCCTGGCAAAATTTTTGACAAACATAAAAACATTTGATAGGGTCATCTTTAACCACATTTATAGGGAAGGCAATAGGAGAGTTGACTCCCTTGCCAATATGGGAGCAGATGGCAAGACATTGATTCATGTAGCTCCCAACAATCAACCCTTAACCAATAAGATGTTATATTAGCAGACATTGTATATAAGCCTCTATAACTAAGTTGAGTCATCAAAACACTCCTATACAGCTCCACTTTTATATAGAATCACTAATATATATAGACACATAATTAAAATCTTATATTCTTGTATCCACATATAAACATCACCTTAAACATGCTTTTTTATATATATATACACTTTTTGGACATATATATATATATATAATATGTATATAGGTATAAAAAATTTCTTCACTACACAGCAAATCAAATAATTCCTTAAAAAATCACTCATTTCTTATATATAGATACCTGTATGTAAATATAAGGGGAAGGTTATATATATATATATATATTCAGGTATTTATACAATCCATCCATTTATAAATAAGTATATTTAACATATATATTAACTTGAATATCCAAATCACCCGAAAATCACATTTATAGCAAAATTAAGAATAAAACTTACCCTTGCTAACTACAAATACTCTCTTAAATATCTTTAGATACTCATATAACAATAAAAAGATTTTATACTCTTTTAAAAAAAGAAGAAAGAAAAAGAGAAAAAATAAAACTCTTATTAGATAATAATTGATTTCATATACCCGAAGCAAATAGCACTAATTAATTGTACTCTATCTCAGCCATAATAACAAATATAGAAATTATCAGTTAAACACTAATGATTATGGCCCTGCTTTTAAAATCTTGAGGATCTCTATCAGTGGCATACTCGTTCCTTCATGCATAAAAATGAGGCCGAGCATTAATGGGGCGATCGGTGACGCCCAGATTAAGGATCAAATAACCCACAGTTATGGTTTAATTAATATTATAAAATGGCAAGATCCCCATGTTGTATTAATAATTATGATTTATCAGAGCTTTAGAATGTAGCGTATGCGATTGCTCTTCTGTCAAAATTATTTCGGGCTCCTCCACACGATTTTACCTCAGTTGGCGTATCATTCTAGGTTATGTGTTTTTCAGAAACCAATGAACTCCTTCCAAAGTGGAGTTTTGGAATACATGTTTTCAGAATGAGCTTATTCGGAGTGTTTAAATCATTTAGCTTCCAACCTTAGCTTAAGGTCTTTCAAGATGATGCTCTACTGTTTTCCTGAGAACTACTGTGAATTTTCAGGCGATGGACACCCCAATTAAAATTTGCAGTTCGAAGAGACAAATGGCCTTTGAAGGGGCCATCACTCATGACCGCCTCAAGCGCATTATGCGTCTCCCTCACACCTTGGTGATTGATGCAATTGAGAACATCCTGGGCCCCGATTTCCTCACAAATTCAAATAGAACCAGGGCCAACACGGACGTGGCCGCCATGTTTCTTGCTGTCACTATGAGTTCCACCAAAATTCGTGAAGATACTAGTGCTATGTGCAGAGAGGTCTTCACTGCCTCTATTCTGGGCGACCTTGAGAGGGTTTTTGTCAATATAGACAATGAAGTGACTATTCTAAGGCTAAGGAATTATGACATTCTCCTTCGGAATAACAGGCCAGTGCCTCGATTCCCTATCATTTCCACGGATGGAGTGCCTGTATCTGCGGAAAGGATCAAGGTAATTAACAGAAATGTTAACTTTCTGCTTTTCTTATTCCATGTGAGACACCCTCCTAAGCCTACATGGTTTGAAAACTTCCTCAGAGCCGAGGGTCTGGTTCTGGAGGAGGATAGGGCTTCTTCTTCGTCCTCTGGGGAGGATTGAGGTGGCTCTGCTTTCAGGGGGAGCATGGTTCCATTTTTTGATATTAATACAAAGCTATAGGGGCTGGTTTAAACGTTAACTTGAGGTAAAATAGGATACAATTTACAGTTATCTGAACTGGGGTTGAGATAGCAAACAGTATCGTAGCTTTAAAAAACAAACTTAAGCATCATATAAAACACTAAATTAGTATGATACTAATCCTACAAATTACTATGACTGAATGAGCATGAAGGAATGTCTACTATACAGATATACATCACCATTTTGCTATTAAAATAGTTAAATATATAATCTAGATAGCATCTGAATGCATAATACTTTGGGTATCTACTTTGATTTATTTCGAAGGACATTTGCTGAAGTTTTAATGCCATCTGTTGATGTTTTCTATATTTTGATATCTCCATGTCATTTTTAAGTTGGCGAACTTTATGTGGGTAACATGCAGACTGTGTATCGACATCCATTCAGTCATCTCCTTCTGCTTTAAAACTTCAGGGCAAGGTAGGATGGATTGAATGAATCTCCCCTTTCCTACTCTTGTTGTTGTAACCTGGATTTTACCCTTATTAAGGATAACGTCCAGGAGCATAAACAAGAGTTGGAGAACTGAGGTTTTATGGTTGGCAGGATCTTTAGGCAATTTGTTCTATCCTAATCGTATTTGGTACTTTAAATTCTGTCTCTTAAATTTTATTAATTTATAAGCTTAGGAGATATGTTTGCTTTGGAAATGACTCAAGGTTTTTTATCAAGCAATAAACTATAGAATGATATAAATGGCAGGATGATACTAACAAAATTTCCAAGTATTGGAATAACTGACATTGCAGGCCAAACAGGATGATACTAACAAAATTGCCAAGTGTTTGAGTAACTGACATTGTAGGCTACCAGGTGATCATGGGCAATTATGGAGCGACTCTAAATAACTAAAGAACAACTCCAGAATCAAAGAGGAAAATGATCATTAGGCTATTGAAAACATTTCTTTTGGGCTTGTAAGGGAAGGAAATATAAAAAACCTTCCCACCTGATTACCTTGGCCCGAGGTTTTCATGTATCAATACTGTAATTTTTCAAGAAATATGCTGGACTATGGTCTCAGGCAAGGTCGGAGGTTTTCTCGACTCCACTCTTTCCTACCGGCGCCCGCATGAGTGGAGTTATGTATAATTTCATAAATGAATAATAAAATTTCAGGCTTTGGCCTCTTACCGGTCAAAAAAAAAAAATCTAATCTAATAATATTTAATTAGTAGAAAATAAAATTTTCCAATCTTATAATATTAAATTAGTAGACAATAAAATTATTTTGTTAAGTATATATCATATCTAAAATCTAATTCACAATTTATCTAATTCAATACAACTATCCATTTATTTATTATTAATTCTTTATTTAAAAAAATATATATACAAACATATTTGTTTATAATTATTAAACAAAATATTTGATCTTATATTTATCTAATTAATACAAAATAAAATTATTTTCTCAAAACATAGACATCATTTTAAAATTTAAATCTATATAATTTATACTTACAATATGATTGAAAATTTATTTTGATAACTATAATAAATATAATTATTTAAATTTATTTTTAATCCCTCTTTTGAAAATATTTTAAAACTTGGAGAAGACATGACTTTCCTCTAAAGGCAGTCACACTATTTAGCCATATACAACAAACAAGTCTCCTCACAGCAAACAAGTGGACATGGCTTTCCTCTAAAGGCAGTCACACTATACTGCCTTGGTGGACATGTATGCAAAATGTGCAAAATGTGGAAGCATAGACAAAACATGTGAACTTTTAAACAGAGTCCCTCAACCAAATATTATCTTGGGTACTACAATGATTGCAGGATATGCGCAGAATGGATTTGTTGAAAAGGCTTTAGAAACTTTCGAGCAAATGCAATTGACAGGCGTAAAGGCAGACTCCACAACCTTTGCCAGCATTCTCCCCGCCTATGCCAAAATGGGTATGGGCATCCATCAAAGCAATGAAAAAGAGGGCAGAATTTCCAAGGAAGAATAGCAATTAAAATTGAGAACCATTTGAACCAATCTGCCCAGCTGCTGCGAAACTGACAGATTTAAGTGCCTATAATAATATTTTTGTAAAGGTTATGATGATCAGAAGTAGGAAATGACAGATGGATGCTAGGTAGGGGTCAGTTCACACAATGCATTATGAACATGTGAACAGAGATCTCGGTGTGCATCCGAAAACAAAAATAGTCAGATAAAATAAAATACACCCTTTATGTGGAGCCCAGCTGCAACCACCTGTCTCCGAGGAACTAAACAAAGAAAGTGAATTGTAGAGTGCATTCAGCGTCCACAAAGCCCAATCTGTAAATACTAAATACCTCTATTGAGATTTTTGTAATATTTTTAGTTTCATATTAGCATTACGCTCATCTAAGCAACTTGGCAAGGTAAAAAATAATGTAAATTAAATTTCTTGGATTAAATTTCAATAATATTTGGTATTTTCACAATTGGAATGTTCATCCTTGAAAGTGAGCTGATTATAAATAACCATTGTTCTAAAAAAAAATTGA